>NC_137823.1:4322521-4370021 GCF_963921795.1 Nannobrachium achirus
AAAGATGATGTGTACCAATTTTCACGCTTGTATCACCGAGTGAACGATTGCTCTTATTATTTCCTGTACTATGAGGCAAGACTCCTGATCAAGATCTAATTCTTCATTGTCAGTTCCTTCATTGTCAAATTAGTTTTTGTACCAAGCTGCACAGGCACATCCATATGCTCCACTTCAGTAAAGCCCTCTTTTATGACAGAGACAATGCCCTATACTGCACTGGTTTACACTTGCCTGTAAGTGGAAACCAGTGCACAAACTGTTCCAAGCATCTGGCCTGAAGAGGTTCTTAAGTTTAAAGCTGGGGGACCAACCTGCCTTCTACCATGTGCCAGCCACAATTCATTGGTGAGGGCTTTGGATCCCCTTGTTGATAGTGGGTCCTCACTGTATACTTAAATCAGATTTTGCTGCTATAATGTTGAGTGAATTTCCAAACGTATTACTGCTATTGTGGTAGTGAAATGAAAATGCAAGTAGCAAAGCAAATTGATGCTGGCAAAAGTGATAATGAATATAATTGTCTTTGGGTGTGATGGAGGATATGGCTGATTCTGTGTGTGCAGTCATACCTGGTTGTCAGGGGGCCAAAGCTGATATTGACTTGACTTAAGATAACACCTCCTGGTTGTATTCTCACAAATCAGTACTGACCATTTATTTTAAATTTGCTGCAATAATGTTGAGCAAAGTTGCATTTGTAAATGTACTGCTAATGTGGTATTGTAATGAAAATGCAGGTAGCAAAGCTAATATTAGTTGATGCTGGCAAGAGTAAGGGTCAATATTATTTCAAGAGCATGATGCCCTGGTTTGCTGCTTATGATCACAGACATGAGACAGTTATAAACCGTTGGTCCATCACCTACAATGAAGGTGTTTGTGCAACCTTGGCAGAGGATACCAGATCATGTTTTGGACTGACACATGATGATGAAGACAGCAAGAATCAAAAGATATCACATCTTCCAATAGGACAATGTTTATGATCTAGTGTCTCTGACAACTGGTGATGTTGATTCAGAAGATACACTGAAGGACCTTGGAAATGCTGCAGTCTGGCAAGAAAATTATCACTTAATTTGTTGGGAACCAACTGGTCACAAAGAATAAAGACTTACACGACAGCCTCTCCAGAAACATCCTCAAGCCTCTACAGTGCAGAGTGCTCTCACTGCCAGTTCACTATAGGAAAAAAGAGAGCCTGGAAATTGTTCCAGTCCTCAACTTCTCCATAACTTTGGTGAGGATGAAGTACCAAGTACAGCTACTATCTCATTGGCAGTTTGTATGCACACTCTATGACCCCAACTCAACAGCAAATCAATTCATGCAGTTTCTGTGGCCTGTTTTGAAAACTGAAAGCCAATATTGATACAATGCCGCCAACAAGTGATGCCCTGACTCTGCACATCATGAGGACCCGCTATCAACAAGGGTATCCAAAGCCCTCACCAATGAATTGTGGCTGGCACATGGTAGAAGGCAGGTTGGTCCCCCAGCTTTAAACTTAAGAACCTCTTCAGGCCAGATGCTTGGAACAGTTTGTGCACTGGTTTCCACTTACAGGCAAGTGTAAACCAGTGCAGTATAGGGCATTGTCTCTGTCATAAAAGAGGGCTTTACTGAAGTGGAGCATATGGATGTGCCTGTGCAGCTTGGTACAAAAACTAATTTGACAATGAAGAAACTGACAATGAAGAATTAGATCTTGATCAGGAGTCTTGCCTCATAGTACAGGAAATAATAAGAGCAATCGTTCACTCGGTGATACAAGCGTGAAAATTGGTACACATCATCTTTGGAGGCCACTCTTTGATTTAAGAGGCCGAGCCACGTGAAAATCAAAGATGGCGGCCCCCGAAATCCAAGATGTCGGTCCAAAAAAGTGTGTTTTCCTTTATAACTCCAAAAGCATTGGTTTTAAGACCCATAAACATATTATAGTTGAATATAAAGTTGGGCATTGCGGATATTTTGGTACCAAGTATGTGTCTGTATCTATTACAGTTTTTGAGATACAACATATAGGTACTTTTACAGACTCAGGTGTACCTATATGCTGTATCTCAAGAACTGAAATGGATACAGACACGTACCTGGTACCAAAATGTCCGCAATGCCTGATTTCATATTCAACTTTAATACATTTATGGGTCTTAAAATCAATGCATTTGGAGTTATAAAGGTAAAAACACTTTTTTGGACGGACATCTTGGATTTCGGGGGCCGCAGAGGTCAATTCAGAAGTGGTTCCACGTCTGAAAACAAACTTCATAGTATATAGAAACACTGTAGAAAGTTTCATGCTTCTGTCATAAAATGCACAATACCTTCTATATCATGAGCTTAACAGCCCCACTACAAGGGTGTAGCTGGAAAAAGATTTTCCAAGTGGACTTAACCAGGTCTCCACTTTGTGCCAACACATTCACTGTCCCAAACCAGACTGGTGATTGATCACCTTGGGTGCCAAAGTAATGGCTCATATATTCAAACAACCATGCAATATAACTCCTTCACTACCTCTGGGAGTGTGAAAATGGATCCTAATCGACACATAATGTGGTTACATTTGTACCCTCTCAGAGTTATAAAGGTTCTTGAAAATACACATTTTGAGAACCACTAGTTTAGAGCATACTACCAGACAGGGCAGGAATTTCAGGGAGGCCAAGAAGGCCATGGCTGCACCTCAGTTTGGCCTTGTGCCCCTCCAAGAAATGGCATTCCCTGAAGCCACAGTGGCCTTAATGCCCCAGCTGACTGTACCACTTTCTCCACAGTCTCTTTCTTGTCATGTAGACACCAGTGTCTTTTGTCAACATTTTTAAAACCAATCCAGTATCTTTGCTTGGTGCAGGGCTGAGCTGTAAATAGCATAATTTATTTATTTCATAGCAGATAGTATACATATAAAAAAATCATCCTTATTCAATTAGTTCTTTCAATGGACCAAAATCTTGTTTTATTTGTTGGCCTTCCTGCCCTGGCATTTGGCCTTTGTGCCCTCAAAAAATGGACAACACCAAAGGGCAAGTGTCCTAAAATGACGAAATTCCAGGCCTGCTATCTAATCATGGGGCGGCAGGCTCAGGAGGTAAAACGGTAGCTTGGGAAACGGAAGGCTCCTAGTTCAAACCAGGGCTCCCCCAGAGTTGGTGTTGAAGTGTCCTTGAGATATATAAGATATATATTATTCTATTTTATTCTATAAATGGAATAATTGAGATATAGCCATTTTAAGCTCCAAGCAGCCATCCTGGGTGCCATCTTGAAAATGATGCCTTTATGGTAAATATATCTTCCTGGATTTTTGGGATGTTCTCAAGCATGCCTAAAGGTACCAGAATCAATTGTAAAACCTTTTGTATCAATGTTTAGGGAGGTTTAGTGGTATTCTTTCATATAGGCATAGGCCTCTTTTTCTAATAAAAAGTGCTTGTTTAAGTTAAGGCTGAAACCACCTCAGAATGAAATACTGTGGGTAAATTATACATTTCCTGAGTCCTTAGGGTCATGTCTGTATTCTAGTTGTTGTGTTTTGTGTCTCTGATGTTTCTTGATGCCACAGAACTAAAAGAAAATATATGGTTTAGGCGGAAATTGTGGGAAAAATTAAGTTATTCAAGTTTTGAAGAACTCCAGTGACCACTGTACTTGTCATACAGTGTACATATTCATAAAAGGGCTTGAATTAAAGCTCAAAGTGTCCCCTTAAAAATAATACCAAACATATAATATAAAACCTTGCAAATTATGTCCTGAACATGAGCTAATACCAAGATATGCATGAATGAAAATCCGCCTATAGAGGAAAATAACAAAATGGCAAAGAATATGAAAAGCTACTATGGAAAGTCTATCATATTTTTATTTACTTATATTGACCCTAAAAACAATTTAGTATAGGTGAGGTTTTGCCACCTCAGCGGTACCGATATTTCGTCTAGCCCAAGGACTACAAGCTCAAAACGTGTCGCAGTGTGACATGTTTTGAGCTTGTAGATCTTCTATTTTTGCTAATTCTTTAATTGGTATCCTGAAAAGTATTTGTTTTTTATTTAATTTCAGATGCATGTAAAGGCTGTTATACTTCTTACTTTATGAAATTAATCACAAATGCATTGGACATAAAAAAACTAGACTAGTTGTAGGCTACTAGTTTTGCATGTTTTTGCATGTTTGGAATTGTAGGAGCTGAAATCAATAATATGTCAGTATTCTGATATTAACCTGAGGGCCGCATTAAGTGAAGGTGGGGGCCGCCAGTTGCCCATGTATGAGCTAGATGATGGCTCCCCACGTATTTCATGGAATTGTGCCCTTAATCAATTGATTCGCTGTGTGTGGAAATATTTGAACGCCTGTGGACCCCTCCTCATCTCTCTGTTGCAACTCTCCCTCCTCATCGCTCTGTTGCAACTCTCCCTCCTCATCGCTCTGTTCATTTGTCCGTCAACGCAGCATCCCTCCGTTGGCCCTATTTTTTATTCCCTCTCTCTCGCTCCCCTCGTCTTTGCTCTCGCTGTCTCTATTTTTCGCTCCACTCTGGTCTCCCAGCTTGCAGTGATTGTGATAATGTGTGATCGACGTAATTATCCTGCAGAACCAAAACCTTGATGGATATGTGTGGACCTCAATTTGTTTTTTCTGATTAATTTAACACCGCCCCGTGCACGCACACACACACACACACATGCACACACACACACACACACACACAATCACAAGCACCATTGCTGCCTCTCTTTCGATCACTTGTCTACTGTATGTCAGGTTTTTATTAAGCAGAACAGAGATGAAGGAAAAAAGAACAGCGGCACTGTTACAGTTTTTTTCGATTGCTAAAACACATTTTTCAAAAATGTGGCACAATTTTCACAACCTTTACTTCTGTCCCCAATCGCTTGACTCAATTTGTTACTACTTTAGATTTCCTTATCATATAGACTCTGACTTTCCTTCTTTACACTCTGATGTAAATTTCACATCACCTTGTTGTCAAAACACAAGACACACTTTTCAGGTTTGCACACACTTCTCACATAAAATCTCAAAGCATCAATCCACAACACACAAATATTCAAATCTCTAAACTTTCGGGTCAGGCGAGCAATTCAGAGCCAGGTCCCACTGCTTCAGGCCATGGAGGAGGCTTGTGGAGATGTGGGCTTTGAGGCCTGTCAGGGCTTCATGCGGCACTCTAGGCCAGGGGTTTTCAAAGTGGGTGATGGGGCACCCTGGGGTGCCACGACGGCAGTCCAGGGGTGCCGCGAGATCATTTGATAATATTTGGAATTTATTTGGACACTTGAAAAAATATTATTTAGTATAATTTTAAACTTGAAGTACAAAGTTATTTTCAGTCAGTTCTAACCAAAATGGCTATTATCTCAACGTTTTCCTCGCAACATACTGTAATCACTAAAATATTGTCACTCTCGGGCAGAAAACTTGTATCTCCAAGTTTCAAATGTGTACGTCTTTTGGTAAAGCAAAGCCCTGCTACATCATACAAGACTGTCGCACAAAACTATTGAAAACAGCCGATCTACAAGCACACAAGGCGTTGTGTGTTTGGAGTGTTTGGGGGTAAACGTTTGGACCTACAGTCAATAAAATGTTTTGTCTGCATCAGGGCAGGAATTTCACGGCGGCCACGACGGCCATGGCCGTCGTTGCCCCTCTCTTTGGCCGTGTGCCCCTCGAAAAATGACATGCTCAAACGGCCACAGTGGCCGTGGTGCCCCTGCTGTCCCATGCAGTGCCCAGCGCCCACAGCAGTTCACAATTTCATTGAGGAATAAAGAGGAGACGAAAATGTAACCCTAACTACAAAATAAAGACTGGGCTAAAATCTGTCTTCATTTTAGTTCACGAACAAAGAGAGTACGAAATACGTCCTGTGATGCGCATTACGGTCAAACACCTGCTGCTTTCTGACATGCAGTGGCAGATAGAGGCGGGACGTTCGCGAACGAATCGAGTCTTTTGAACGGCTCTTTGATATGAACGATGGGATCCGGTTCGCAATCGCAGTATAGGGAGCCGTTCCTTTAATGAACAACAGTGGTGGGAAAAGTACAACAATGTAGAAATACTCTGCCACAAGTTGAAGTTTGGAATAAAAAATGTAGACTACTTGAGTAAAAATATCAAAGTATTGGTATCAAAATGTAGTTAAAGTAGAAAGTACTTATTATGCAAAATGTCCCATTTCACAATTTTTCCAATGAATAAAATGTAGGGGGAAAAAACATTTGAAAATAGCAGATCTACAAGCTCACAGCTTGTAGATCGGCTATTTTCAAATGGCAGGTAGGCCTATGTACCTATTATGTCCGAAATAAATGTATATAGGGTTGAAGTGATAATTATAATCAAAATCTACAAAGTAACTACAACTAGTGACTAGAATGAGCCAGTCTTTTGAACGGCTCTTTGAAATGAACGGATCCTAGAGATCCGGCTCACTTCAAAGAGCCATAAATCCCATCTCCAGTGGCAGAGCGCACGCACACACGCAGAGAGAGAGAGAGAGAGAGAGAGAGAGAGAGAGAGAGAGAGAGTGAGTTGAATGAACACAGCAGTAAAAGTTACAAAACTACTAAGCGACGATGTTTATCTGTCACAGAGGCATGGAGGATGTTTGCAACATGTTCCAACGTTATCAAGCCATACGTCCAACACGCGACAAAATAAAGGAATATATAAGGCTAGAACAGGGAACCAGCTGATGTGATGGAAATAATCCCCCCGCGCAGATGTGTGGAGACAGAGAGAATGTGAGTGAACGGCTGTGTACACGTAGGCTACCTGAACTCTAGCATTAGGCCAAAAAAAAAGAATCCATACAAAAATGTTAAATCCATGTTGGTCTACTGTTAGCCTAGCGTGTAGCAACAACAAACACAAACTCAAACGACTAGCCCCCTTGTTTGCGTGCGACGCTCACGTGTATGCACGTGCACGCGCGGGTGTGTGTGTGTGTGTGTGTGTGTGTGTGTGTTTGTGTGTGGTGTACATGCTTATTTACCTATAGGCTACTGGACTGGTGGTTCTGCAACTTCTGCAGGTGTTGTTTAGTAATGTTAGGCTGTGGCTACTGGGTTGTGGGTTCAGTTGGATGAACTGGACATTGTCTACTAGCTGGTATTGTCTTACTGTACTGTACTGTACTGTACTGTACTGTACTGTACTGTACTGTATGTAATGTACTACTGTAATGTAAAGACATTGGTTATATAACCAGGACAGGTGTTCTGTGTTCTCTTGTACTGTATTCCTAAAATATTTTTTTTCATCAAAAGGATGAGAGGAAATGTTGTGTGAAATAATTATGATTACATGGCAATCTTTGTCCAATTAAGGGGTAAATAAAGGGGTAAAATAATTGTCATGATGACTAAAACTAGTCTAAAATGTCAACAGTTTTTGTTTGTACTTAATCTTTAAGCAAAATTAATTATGACTGTCGAGGCGTGGACTTAAAATCACTGTTTTAATTGATGGCCTTCTTGCCCTGGCAATTGGCCTTTGTGCCCTCAAAAATTTTACAACACTAAAGGCCAACTGGCCTTGCCCCTAAAATGACGAAATTCTAGGCCTGGACTCTGCATATTTGTGTGCTGTTTTATGTTTGTCTATGAGATTAGTGGGCATACACTGGGTCATTTTACAAAAAGGGAATTGGTTCATTTACCAGAGTAATTGACATTCATTCAGTGTGTTCCATTTCGACAATTGTGTTTTCAATTTTGCTCTTCAGTGTTCTGTTCATGCTTGGTAGTGTTCAGCCAAAAGCTAGTTGTGTTTATTCAATGAATGCATGTGTGTGTCATGTGAAAATATGGCTGTGTTTACCAAATGAAAACACGAGTTCCATTTTGTGAACATGTTAAGAGATTTGATGGCAAAGAGTTGTTTTGCAAAGGGATGCCAGGGTTTAGCAATTTGTGTTTGATGTTTGGAGTTTTGTGTGTGCAGTTTTGAAACAAACGTACAGTTTTGAAAAATGTGTTTTAGCAATCGAAAAAAACTGTAACTAGAAGTAGTGCTCTTCCGAGCACAGGTCTCACTATGGTGGCGCTATAACAGGCCCATGCAAACAAATTTGGGGCAGAGGTTCTGCTCTGTCACCCAGGGAGGGTGCGTGCACAGCTTCACTGCCATCATGCCAACGATTAGCTGTCCACAGAAAAGGACAGGAAAGACACGTGGACGGACGGACGGACGAACAGGGGCGAAAACATTGTCTCGACCATGCCTTTCAGCCTGCCGGAGACAATTAAAGCGAGTTTAAATCACAGTTCAACATTTTACTGGTTGAAAACAAGGCACTTTTTAACGTCTGTGAATAATCTAAGATTGCTGATTTGTTAGTGTACTGGTAGTCTCTCGATGACAGACTTCTATGCTCTGCAGAAAGTGAAAAGAGGACCGAACTTTTCTTTGACAATGGCTAGCCAGATTGGTGTACTGGTAACAGAGGGGACCTCTACCATCACTGCTAATTGTCTCAGCTAGGCAGAAAGGCATGGCTGAGACTATGTTTTGCCCCCTGTCTGTCTGTCCGTCCGTCTGTTACCAGCTAATCTCCGGCGCCGCTGGCCCGGTCGCTGCCAAACTGTGCACACACACACACTCCCTGGATGCCCATGTTTGACATGGGCCTGTTCTAGATTCTTTTGAACAGTACTCCTACAGATTTTTGTCCAAAAAACACAGAAATCGGCAGACAGTATCTCTACAGTCATGTGATCGACATGGATCTGTCCGATTTCCCATATTCCATCCTGATTGGCTAAGATTGGCTTCCAAAGTTTGAACACAGTGCATTCAATCATGAACACAGCATGCAATTTGGGTGAAATGGTGCAGGCACATTCCCACTAGTTGTCATTCTCTTTCTTTTCAGGGTTGCACAAGTGAGCATATTTGAATGAGCAGTGATTACAATAAGGGGCGTGACCTCATCCATCTCTCTGTTCTGAACTCGGTGTTATGTGCGGGGGAGACGTCTGTTCTGTTCCCTCACAAACCTTGTTTGGAAACAACACAGGCAATGAAAATAGAATACAGTCACTGTCGGGCAGAAACCTTGTATCTCCAAGTTTCAAATTTGGACGTTTCTTCGCAAAGCAAAGCCCTGCTTCATCATACAAGACTGTTGCAGAAAACTAGTGAACATAGCAGATCTACAAGCACACAACGCATCGCACAGGCCTGTGCGAGGCGTTGTGTGCTTGTAGATCAGCTATATTCAATAGTTTAAATCAATTTTAATTTTTAAGTGATGAATATGTTGTTTTTTGGACGTACAAGGTTTCTACCCGACAACAATGATATATTCATCGATAGATCAGACATGTCTGTTTGGCTGACCGTTTGCCGTTATCTTGATGGTAAGCGATAGAGTCTCCGGAAAACATACTCGCTGAGATTTTTAGTCTTGTTGTATTTGTTTTACTGAGAATAAGGTTAGATATAACTTTAGGATTAAGCATATCTTTCTAAGGTTAAGATTAGGAACTGGGTTATAGGTTTTGGCACCGTTTTACTGAGGTTAAGGTTAGGACTAAGGTTAGGTTTAACCGTTTAGGCATAGTTTACACAGGTATATGGGTGGGTGACGTGACGTAACGTTTTCGCTGTCCTCGGTGTCAAACATGTATAAATAAAAAACATATTTGTCAAAAACCTTCTGAATATTGTGCAGGACATTAAGCTTTATGTGAACTTACTCAAGATTAAAACATTTCATTCCTCATTTCTTCAGAATTTTCAACCAAACATGGCAAAACTCATATGGTGTGACTGTCCTGACCTTGTTTCTCAAAGTGGGAACTTGAATAAAACTAAGAAAAAGAATTGCTAAAAATCATTTGAAAATGAATTTAGGCTAAAAAATGTCTATTTGTGAGCCTATATCTTTTCAAAGTCAAAGCATAATGTTTTCAGTCATTTCTGATCAAAAACATTTTGTCCCCCAAACCAAAATCATTTGGTGTGACACTAGTTTGGACAAATTAAACAGGCAATTATTTGGACACCTATTGGCTAGAGAGGTCCTTCTTCTGTAAGGCTATTCAGCACTCCCAGCACAACTGCAAGACAGGTGTCTGAGGTGAGTTATGATTTTAACATTTTCATGAAATGCCATCTTGTTGAAACTTTGACAAACTCACCACTTTGGATGTCTGTTGGTGTGACACCTTTTCATTAAAAAAAGCTTAAGTTATTTGAAGTTTTGGTCATATTTCCATGTAGATCTAGGTTGCTTTGTTATAGCTAGCATGCTGTTAGCATGCTAATGTGTACATAGTAGCCTCAAGGTAAACCTAAATGCAGAAAACGTAATATGGTGTGACACTTAATCATAATGGTGTGACATGTCTGCTTGTCACGCCATATGACTTGATTGTCACACCATATGATTTATACTGTATTTAACTACAGATATAACAATAAATAACAAAGTTCCATGTTTCTTTTGTACTTTTAAACATTTGTTTTAAACATTTTTACATAAAATGTAATTTAGCTTCATTCAGTGATACTTCAAATTCATCAAACCCCTTCACAGAAACCTTAACATATTGTTTCAATCTAAACAATATTTTCTCTTTGTCTTAAACTATACATTCCATTTTCTTTTGTCAGCTGGAAAATGACAAGTGCTGAGAGAACGAGAAAGTACAGGGAGAAACTAAACAATGACCCAGCAAGGAGAGAGGAGCCAAAGGGGCGAGACTGCATTTTCTACGAAGAGCAGGAGGTTGTCTGTGGCATAGCAGAACCGCAACAAGGCAGCCGGTTTGCTACCCTCACCAAATACGACTGGCTGATGTACAATACAGTCTAAATGTATAATCTAATCTGATCTAATACTTTTGTACTTTCACTCACTGGACTGGACAGTGGACAGTGTTAAGGTAGGACCCGAGACAAAACTAGCGAAAATAGCTGATCTACAAGCTCTCAACACGTTGTGCTGCGAGAGCTTGTAGATCAGCTATTTTCGGAGTTGCGCAACCCAGCACTCTTTAGCTAGTGGAGATGTGGTGTAATGTCATGATTCCTAATTACATTTGTTCAACACAAAATGCTGTGTTCAAGTTCAGGAGACTTCGGAAAAAAGCAATTTACCTGAATGCTGAGTTCTGTTTCCACTAATTGGTGTTAATAAAACGTTGCCTTGGCTCCAAGTGTGGCTATGCGCCTTATTGTCTCTTTAGGATCCTTCTGCCGTGGGCCAGCAGAAGACTTAGGTGTGCGTAGCATTCCTGTGCACATCCTCATCATCCATCTACTACTACAATTCTTTCTTATCCCATGTTAAAGCCCTACAATAATATCCTGTTCAGAAATATTAAGGCCATGTTATCCTGGGTAATTGTTTAATCAATCAGTAAAGTTCAGTACTCACTAATAGGTAGGTTAAAACACAGTTTGCTTTGACACATGAAGATATGATCATACGGTGTGACACTAAATCATTTGGTGTGACATTCCAAATAGTGAGAAATCATACCTTTATTAATGATTAAACCAAAAAAATGTTTATGGATTACATAGAGAATATTATCAGGAAGAGTCACAAATATTTGTGTAATTTTAGAGAAAGTTTTGACAGAATACATTTAAAATATGTTGTAAGATCATGAACATGGGCCTCACACAGAGTGTCGATTATGAAAAAAATCACACCTGTGTGAAGTGGAGCTGTGTGTGTGTGTGTGTGTGTGTGTGTGTGTGTGTGTGTGTGTGTGTGTGTGTGTGTGTGGATCATGTGTACCGATTTTTGTGACATTTGAAGAAAATATGTAGGAAAAGGAGCAAAAAGTGTGTTTTGGAGAAAATTCAAGATGGCGGAAAATCTATCATGGCGCAAATGGGCGTGGCCTATATGGGGAGATGCGTCATGACCCAAGGAATCCAGGGAAAAAATATTTTTAATTTTCCGACCTACGGTTCAAGAGTTACAGGCCAAAACGTAAAGTGGGGTGTTATGGCGCCACCATGCGGCCAAATGACACAATTATTTTTTATTTAATCCTTGAAATCATTATGAACCTCCTCTCCAAGTCTTGAAACTCTAGCCCCTATGGTTTGCGAGAGACAAATAATTGAATGTGAGTTTTTGCGATTCCCATTATAAGTCAATGGGGAAAATTAATTCACTAATAAATTAATATCAATTAAACTATTGAACCTTTCTCTTAGCAAGTTACTAGCCCACGATTCCAGAGTAAGCCGGTCGATTTGACATATGGCGCGAGTGTGTGGTGGCAAAACTGTGGGACTAGTAGCGTGCCGAAGTTTAGGAAGTTCAGGCTACATACACACAGACAGACAGACAGACAGACAGACAGACAGACCCACACAGCCACGTATAGGGAGCCTGTGTTTCACACAGCTCCAAAAATATACAGATATAATTAATTTTCAAAAAACTATAGTGGATCACTGGTTAGTTATGATAAAGGACTTTGATAAAGTGAGTAACTTAAGAAAGATGTACTCCATTTTCATTTTATGAACAATTATTTTCATGTCACACCATATGACGATTTTAGGCACAAGTACAACAAACTGTTGAATAAAGTCTGATTCCAATAAAATATCTAAAAACAAAATGTATTTCCATAAGGTTGAGAGTGAGTAGAACAAAAGTAAATAACTTTTATGCCTGCAATTTAAAGTTTTTTTAAAAACAAATTTCTTGGGGCGTCACGTCACTGACCCATATAAGGATATTAATGAGGTTGTGCCATAGTTTTGTACTTTTTCTGTTTTGTACTGTATGTGTCTATGGAGTTAACATTACTCTAATAGACCCCCAGGTGTGGTTATAATGTGCAGATTTGTCTTCCCTGTGTATTTTTGGATACTTCCTGAAAGCTGAAAGACGGCCTCAAAAGGCCCAGTCGAAAAGCGGTGATTAAATGACATCATAAACTCATCCCCTCCCCCTTTACCATTCACCCAACAATGTGGGTGTGGCTATCTTCAGCTGGTTCACCACCCATCATGACAACCAGGCATACTTAATGAACTGGGTGTGGCCACATAAAAACCCAATTTTAACTTTTTTCTGTGCACTTTCTTTGAAAAAATCTTCCTCCTAGAATAATCTTAATACCTGATCAATGGATCTCAATGGAAAATAACAAATAAACCCGAGTTTCCTTTTACTTGACATTGTATCAGTGAACTGTCATGAAACTGTGCCTTTTCCTATCCAAAACTTCTAATAAATACCTCAATCAATCAATCAAAAACATAAACCATCAGCCCAGGCAAGTGTTTTCTGACGACTCTTCTGGTATTCATCTTGATACATTCCCAGGGGGCTACATTATATTAGTTTGAATGTTATGCTTTCTGGTTCTGACCGACACCACTTCTTCTCTGCCCCTCCTTTTATGCTCACCTGTCAGGCCTCATCAGCCCTGCGGCAGGTTGAGACAGGAATACTTTTCACCGGCTAAGATATCTGGGACAATGGACTAGCTTTGGGGTTGGTTGGTGAGTTTTGCCCGAGAGAGGGACACACACACACACACACACACACACACACACACACACACACACACACATGGGTCCCGCATGGGTACGAGTTGGGCTACTTGGGTACCACGTGGGCATGGGCTTGATGTGGGCAAATTACATGGGTCCCACGTGGGATACATGTGGGATACCTGGGCATGGGTTGGAAGTGGGCTTTCCCAGGTGGTTCCCACATGGGCTACATGTGGGCTAACTGGGCATGGGATTGAAGTGGGCTGGCCCAAGTGGTTCCCACGTGGGCTACATGTGGGATAACTGGGCATGGGATGGAGGTGGGCTGGCTAATAAAGCTAATAAAGCATCACAGCACGTTATGAGCTTGTAAATCATCAATGTTTTGTCAAAGAGTTGTGTGCAGAGCAGTTAAGTATTTAGTACAGCCATATGCTTAAAGGTGGGCCAGAACCTAACTTTTTTCCCTCCTCAAATATGTGTAGGCCTACATTGAAATTTACATTGCTTTAACTTTTGAAATCTCATTTGTCCCCTCTTTCTTGAAGACAAATAATGTGCTCAACCCAAACCTGAAAAGCAGAGGCTTCAATCTACAGACAGACAATGAAGTACCCCATAAGTGACAATGGTAATATAAACTTACATAATGTTTGTGATTTTGTTGGGATATTGAGCTTGGCTAACTTTAATGTTGTGTGGAAAAAACTGAAGTTGAATGTGACAGCATACGGCTGCAGCTAACTAGTGGAAGGGGCAGATTTGTTGAAGAGATCACGGTTGGCAGTTACATTTTTATTCTACATCAAGGGTCTTCAACAGGGGGTCCGGGACACCTAGGGGGTCCTCAGAGTCACTAAAGGGGGTCCTCCAAATCTTTGTGTGATAGAAACCTTATTTTCTCATTTTTTATATTAACCACTTGAACCCTAGCGTCCATATTCTGAGAACTTGAGCCAAAAATAGCAGATCTACAAGCTCACAACGCCTTGCACTGCGAGGCGTTGTGAGCTTGTAGATCAGACATTAGGGCAAAGAGGTTTTGTAGAGAGGGAAAAGAGCGGACCAAGTAGTGAGTGAAATGTCAACTTTATTAAGTATTGACTGTTCAAGTGGTTAAATATCTGAAACACAAATCGACATGGATCCAAAATACAATGATGATTTTCCTGTCATGATGAAACTATATGGAATCTATGTAAAGGTTTTGGTGGTCCCTGCTTCATCTCTCTCAACTAAGGGGTCTGTGGCCTGAAAACATTGAGCATTCAAAACCAGTTTGTCCACAGTCAGCAGGCACGTAGACAGTAGGCAGCTGATAGCATAGGCCTACTCAACTTATAGAGATGCAAATCTTTGCTATTGTTTTCATAGGGTGACGGGGGTTTACTTTGGGTCATCGTCACCTGGCTTAAATGTGCACACGCTCGCCAAATGGTCTGTCTCCTGTGTACTACACTATTGGACTTTAGTTACTAGTTACTTATTTAGAATATTATTAGGCTATAAAACATAGGCCTACATTAATCTCTTCAGCCCTATACATTTTGTCTATTTGAAAATAGCCGATCTACAAGCTCACAATGCGTCGCAATGCACTTCACTGGCATTTCGGCTGGCATTTCGCCTACTAAAATCTCATTCCTGGTGACGCCAGTGTAAGTGTGTTTAAAGATAGAATGACTACTTTACATTCATATCTTGTGGCTAATCCTTTCTTTGACTTTTGCCATAAACTCAGGAATTGCCATGTCGGAGATATCGAAGGTTAAGGCTTCCTGGGTGAAGGCAAGATGGACAGACCAGTGGAACGCAACAGAACCATCCAGGCTTCACCAATTCATCAAGGATCTCACAGATGTTCCTGACCAGCACCTCCCCCGTAAGGAGTGGACAACCCTCAATCACCTGAGGACAGGTGTGGGACGTTTCAGTGCAGCACAGGATCCATCACAGCATGTGATGACCAGCTGCCCTATATACCAGCCACTGAATGGTGATCGTGGCCGAGAATGATCATGACCTAGACAATGACACACTCGACTGGATTGCTGCAACGGAGTGTAAGGACATACAACAGAAAAAGATCTGGATGATGTGCCACCCCAATAGACAAACTCTCTCTCTCTCTCCCCTGTGGTTGGCTAAAAAAAACACCCACAAGCACAGCGGACCCAGATTGATGAATGCAACATGAATGAACAGTGGATTCCAGAAAACCTATGCCCTAAAACAGTTTTGTTACAAAATTCAAGATTTTGATGCACCTCTTACACAATTTATGTTTTTGGAATTTTTTTATCCTTTATTTTGTTCTGTTAGCAGTCTGTGGAGCATTATGGGAATATCTCTTTTTGCATTTCAAGTGTTTTTTTTTATGTACTGTATGTACACTTGCACATTTGATCTGTCTGCCTTCATGCTGCTGCTTTTCTTTATTTATATTGTATTTTATTATCTTGTTTATTTTTGTAATAAACGTTGTCAAATATACAGTATATTGTCTATTTCATCCAAAATGTATTTTAGGTGTTTCAATAATTAACACAGTTCATGTCAAACACTGTTTTAGTCTACCATTAAAATCTTCCTAGGAGCAAGGTTGAGCCCACTTGGATCCCACGTTTATCCCCTATGGTTCCCGCATAGAATTGCCTAGGTGGGGCCCAACCAGGGCCCATGTAGAACCCACCTAGAGCCCACACAGGCTAGCCCAAGCGGCTCCCACCTGGGTCCAATATACATTTGCCGAGGTGGGGCCCACCCAGGACCCATGCAGAACCCACCCAGAGCCCACGTGGGCTAGCCCAAGCGGTTCCCACTTGGGTCCCATATAAATTTGCCGATGTGGGGCCCACCCAGGGCCCCTGCAGAACCCACGTTGATCCCACGTGGGCTAGCCCAAGTGGTTCCCACCTGGGTCCCATATAAATTAGCCGAGGTGGGGCCCACCCAGGACCCATGTAGAACCCACGTTGAGCCCACGTGGGCTAGCCCAAGTGGTTCCCACCTGGGTCCCATATAAATTAGCCGAGGTGGGGCCCACCCAGGGCCCATATAGAACCCACACAGAGCCCACGTGGGCTAACCCACGAGGGACCCTTGTGGAAACCGCGGACATTCCCACATAGAACCCACGTGGGCTAGCCCAGGCGGTTCCCACATGGGTCCCATATAAATTTGCCGAGGTGGGGCCCACCCAGCGCCCATGTAGAACCCACGTTGAGCCCACGTGGGCTAGCCCAAGTGGTTCCCACCTGGGTCCCATATAAATTAGCCAAGGTGGGGCCCACCCAGTGCCCATGTAGAACCCACACAGAGCCCACGTGGGCTAACCCACGAGGGACCCTTGTGGAAACCGCGGACATTCCCACATGGGGCCCATGTAGGGAAGCCCACCCTGTACCCATGCGGGACCCATGTGGGCGTGCTGGCTGGGACTTCTTCTCTGCCCCTCCTTTTATGCTCACCTGTCAGGCCTCATCAGCCCTGCGGCAGGTTGAGACAGGAATACTTTTCACCGGCTAAGATATCTGGGACAATGGACTAGCTTTGGGGTTGGTTGGTGAGTTTTGCCCGAGAGAGGGACACACACACACACACACACACACACACACACACACACACACACACACACACACACACACACACACACACACACACACACACATTTTATTCCTCCAAAGTCCACATGCAGGCCTGCAGGGCTGCGGTTGTCCTCCTGCATGCTGTAATTATTTTTCTCATTATCTGTCAAGGACTTTATTTGAATGAAAAATGAACGGGACCTTTAATCGCCACCACTGGTTTTGAGTCAGACGCGGTCAGGAAGCTGGCCCTTGAGGAGTGTTGTCAAACATCTTTTCACAGCTGTGTGTGTGTGTGTGTGTGTGTGTGTGTGTGTGTGTGTGTGTGTGTGTGTGCGTGCTTCCCTGCTAAGTGGTGATGAGATTAGTGTTAGGCCTTGTGATCAGCCATGCAGCAACAAGTCATCAACGCCTCTGGAGCAGTGAAGGTTATGGTTTTAATAACACACACTAAACCACATGGAGCCTGCTGTGAGTCAGTGTGTACAGTATGAACTGCTGTGTGGTGCGAGGCGTTGTGTGCTTGTAGATCGGCTGTTTTCACTAGTTTAAATCATTTTTAAAATGATAAATACAAAACAAACGGCTTTGGACATACAAGGTTTCCACCCGACAAAATATAACTCATGTAATTGGCCCACTGGCTTGTCACTTGTCATGATCTGAAATGGCAAAGTAGCAGCAGCAGCGCTATAGAGAGAGATCTCTCTCTATAGCGTGCAATGAGGGCCTCTCCAACTCTTTTTCCCGGGCTGAATCAGGGGCCCAGCACGTCCCTGGTGTACAGTATGAACTGCTGTGAGGGTGTACTGCAGGGTTCCCCAATTAGTTTTCCCCAAGGGCCGAATTATGTCCAGGGTACCAAGCCGAGGGCCACAACATTGCAGGGGGCGACGGTGGCGTTCCCGCTACTCCAGCGACAGTTCAGTTATCGTCGTTGTCGGGTGAAAATCTTGTATGTCCAAAACCGTTTGTTTTGCATTTATCATTTTAAAAATGATTTAAACTAGTGAAAACAGCCGATCTACCAGCACACAACGCCTCGCACCGCAAGGCATTGTGTGCTTGTAGATCTGCTGTTTTCACTACTTTTGTGCGACGGCCTTGTATGATGAAGCAGGGCTTTACTTTGCAAAAGAACATACAAATGTGGAGATACAGGTTTCCACCCGACAACGACGATATACTAGTGTTGCTGCTCTTATACCATTATTACTGGGGTTGGTGGGGGCCAGACAGTAGCCCCCCGCGGGCCGCAAATGGCCCGCGGGCCGCCTATTGGGGAACCCAGGTGTACAGTTATGAACGGATGATGGAAGGATGAACAGAGGGTAAGACTGCTGGGGTCGGTCGGTTGGATGAATTGATTGATATACCTGTAGTTATGTGCTGTCTTTGTGAAGGTAAATATCCCTTCGGGAACAATGAACATTATTGTGGGCTTGCCTGAAAGGCGAGAACAGTATGTTCTCCCCAGGCCCGGAGCTACGGGGGAGGCTTCCTGGGGCATTGCACCCTCAGTTGCAAGTTCTGCCCCCTATGTTTATATTCTATGTAAAGTCAAGAAAATATCAAAAACAACACAAATATTGGTTGAATATTATTATTGTCTTGAAACACAGTTGCCCACCTATAATAATTATCTGATTATTATTATCCGTAGCTGGTGCAGCAGCACAGCTCCCTTCTATGCCGCAATTTAAAATCACCTAAACCAGGGGTCTTCAACGTTTTCAGGCCAAGGACCCCTTAGTTGAGAGAGAGATGAAACAGACCTGTTCATAGATTCCATATAGTTTCATTGTTTGACAGCACGATCGATCATCAGTGTATTTTGGATTCATGTCAGTTTGTGATTTCAGATATTTAACCACTTGAACAGTCAATAATTAATAAACTTGACCTTTCACTCTGTACTTAGTCTGTTCTTTTTCCCCTCTACACCAAACCTTTGCCAATAAATAGCCGATCTACAAGCTCTACAAGCTCTACAAGCTCACAACGCCTCGCTCTGCAAAGCGTTGTGAGCTTGTAGATCGGCTATTGTCGGCAACATTTCTCAGAATATGGACACTAGGGTTCAAGTGGTTTATATAAAAAAGCAAGAAAAAAAAAGTTTCTAACACAAAAGATTTGGAGGACACCCTGCAGTAACTCTGAGGACCCCCTAGGGGTCCCGGACCCCCTGTTGAAGACCCCTGACCTAAACCACAGTGCAGTAGCAGCGGCTCTTATTTCAGCTCCCAAAAACTAGCATCTGTTGTAGGTATTACTAGCCTATATAGAAAATATGTGCCCCCTCACAATTTTCAACAGCCCCCTTAGTTATTTCACCCTGCAGCCTGCCCTGGTTCTCCCAAATCTTTATAGATCAAGTTAATTCTCCTCAAAAGAATGACCGACAGTACAAAGGCAGGGCCCTTAGCCAATGAGGAGCAGCGTTCTTGGTGACATCATCACCAACAAGTGCGACCTGATATAAATAACAACAACATCCACATTAAATCTTTGGGCTCGCTGAAAGGAGACCAGTATATTCTCCCAAATCTTTATATAGGGGATCTGACGGACTGAATGTAGGAGAAGTAATGTTGTAGTGCCTGTTGGGCAGATCTTTATGCCCATATATTTTGGAGTGCCTGTTGGGCAGATCCCTGTGCCCATACATGGTGTCCATGCGAGCCCACACTGTTACGTAGGAACATTAGTTGTTGCGACCGTTAGGTTGCAAGTACTATGAGAAGCTCCACCGGCTGTCTGTCTGTCTGTCTGTCTGTCTGTCCGTCTGTCTGTCTGTCCGTCACGTCACGTCACGTCACGTCACGTCACGTCACGTCACATCACGTCACGTCACATCACATCACACTTTTGCTCTACACTTATCTCTGGCACCGTTGGCCCTATCGATGCCACACTTTGCACTTTACACACTCCTTGGATGGCGACTCACAACCTCCACCCATTTCTCACATGGCACATTTTTGGACACTGCTCCTACAGATTTTGGCCTAAAATCACGCAAAGCGGTACACAGTATCTCTAAAGTCATGTCATCAACATGGATCTGTCCCGTTTCCCATATTCCCTCCTGATTGGCTACCATTGCTTTCTAAAGTTTGTGTATGCGACCTGAATCACTATTCTCACTGTCCTATGTAGTTTGACCTTCAAACACACCTTTGAATTAAATCAAAATATGAGAGGGAGTCCGGTTTTTGGAGGACGTGTGCCATGCCATTATTTTGACGACCCATTGTTATGAAGTATCATTGGTCTGATGACGCGCGTTATAGCTAACCTAGTCTTGCGTGGCCAGACTGTTGCCTCCGCGATTTGCAAATGCTCCCGGCATAAAGTCTGGGGCACGGAAATAGATACGATGAGTGCGAGAGAGAGCGCATGTGACGCAACCGCTCCCTTGGTGCAGTAACAATAACAAGTCCTACTGGAAGCGTTATGTCTCCTTTCAATATTTTTGGGGCGTTATTTCATCTTTCTCTGGTGTTGTTGGTGTTACTTCCATGATGTTTTCAAATATTTTCTTAAACTATACACGCATAACAAGAATATGCCGCTCGAATGACTCTGTCTGTGCGAGTGTGCTTCTGTTATGTTTCCAGTGGGACTACCAGGGGACTACTGTTCCGTGCAGCAGTGGCTACTTCCGATACTCGCCGTTCGTATACACTCTATATAGCATTCGGAGTTTGTGGAATAGTTGTCTGGATACGCGAGACTATAGCTAACCTAACCTTAACTCTAACCTCACACTAACCGTCTCTGTCGACGCATTAGTGACTCCTACAGGTTGACGTGAAACTGAAATTGTGTTCCTCCATGTGCGCTACATTCTCCCAGTGAAACTCCTCACTGTCGGGTGAGAAGAAGTGCACAGGCAGTGACGGCGTCATGCGTATCAGAGGAAACATGCTTGTGTACACCCTCCTTAAAGAGGCGGTGCCATAGTTTTGTACTTTTTCTAGTTTTCATGTGTCTAGGAGGTTGACAGACTGACAGTAATTCATTAGACCCCGTGGTCTGGTTGTTATGTAGCAATTATGTATTCCCTTTGTATTTGTGGTTTCTTCCTGGAGGCTGACACCTTGTGGGTCAAAAGTGCCAATCCAAAAACACAGATAAAATGACATCATATAATCATCCCTCGATCCCTTTTTACTCTTTCCATTTATATTGAACCAATGGAAAGTAGTAAAAAGTGCTTGGGAAAAAAAAACCTCTTAACCCCACACTTTCTGCCAAACCAGCTAAATCCACCCGATTGGCCCTCTCTTTTTTGTGCTATTGAACACCCTTTACGTCTGTGTGTTGGTTAAAATAATACTGAACCAATTAAAAGTAGTGAAAAGCCCTTCGGTCAAAACCTCCTAACTCCACTTGAGCTCATTTCCCCTAAAATTAACATTTTGGAGTTAGGAGGTTTTGGCCCGACAGCATATATAAAATAACATCAAAACAACAAAAACAACACATCTAAAGATAAAATTAAGTAATACTGACGTAGGAATTATTGTATTGTAATAGACTACAGGGACATGTTGGGCCCCTGAATCAGCTCGGGAAAAAGGGTTGGAGAGGCCCTCATTGCACGCTATAGAGAGAGATCTCTCTCTATAGCGCTGCTGCTACTCAAAGATTTGCCATTTCAGATCATGACAAGTGACAAGCCAGTGGGCCAATTATTGTACATGAGTTATATTTCGTCGTTGTCGGGTGGAAACCTTGTATGTCCAAAACTGTTTGTTTTGTATTTATCATTTAAAAAATGATCTAAACTAGTGAAAACAGCTGATCTGCTAGATCTGCTGTTTTCACTACTATTGTGCGACGGCCTTGTATGATGAAGCAGGGCTTTGCTTTGCGAAAAAATGTATACATTTGAAACTTGCCCAGCCCCAGCCCCCAAAATGGAACGATGGCCGACATTTTATTTTTATTTTTTTCCTAATGGCCATCCTGGACAAGCCGGGAATGAACCGGTCCGGCCGTTCGGGAGTTGTCCCGCTTTCGGCAAAGGAAGAAACACATTGTCACAGTATCCACTTGTCTGCCCATGTTGGAGAGCATAAGGCGACAGTCACTGCCAAGTCAGCCCTGTCTAATGGTCAATGTGCCAGCTCTGCTGGTGTCAGACGAGGGGTCAGTTCAGCTGAGTTCACACGCTGTTCACAGAAAGCACAGCGCAGGGAAAATGTCAAAACACCGAGGTCAACGTCACGCAGAGTGTTTTTCTGACACCACTGCCAGTGTTTTCTTCACTCGGGGCTCTTCTTGGGATGTGTTCTACTTTTCTTTTGCTGACCTTTTCATCCAAAAGAAGCTTGAGTATGAGATAAAACTGTCCTAGGCCTAGAATTATTGAATGCTTTAACTATTGAAAAATATCAGATCTACAAGCCCTACGAGCTTGTAGATCTGCTATTTTTGAAAAGTGGTGAAAATTAGAGCAAATCTTTGAATATATGTATTTTTAAAGTGAACATTTGTAACTCAGATTTTGCTTCTGGGGGGGTCCCTGGAACAAAATATTTTAAGATGGGGGTCCGTGGCCAAATACACATCATTTTGGGGGGTCCTTCACATGAAAAAGTTTGAGAACCACTGACATATATCCACAAGTTTCCCCGGGGGTTTACTGGAGACTATCAGGACCAAACTTCCGGGTTTAACAGCAGACATACAAGCTCACGTCGCGTTGCAGATGCAACCCGTTGTGAGCTTGTAAATCGGCGGCGGAACCTCGATGCAGACGTTTGCGCAATGCACTATGGGGCGTTGGAAACTCGTGGATAGGTTTTTCAAAAAACCTCAGAAAGATTCAAAAGACACTTATAGAATCGGGTCAAAATTGGGTAAAAATTCAAATGTTCACGATTTTTCTGAATGGGTTAAACTCCCTCTGTACGTCCTCAGTGGGTGGGCTTTCTATTCCAGTGGTTCTCAACCGGTGGTCCGGGGACCGCCAGTGGTCCTTGAAGGGATTCCAGGTGGTCCCCAGCTAAATTATGTGCCAAATGGACCCTTATAGATCTTTAACTTTAATTTGAGAGTAAACCGAACAAATAGTTTCATTTTACGCTCTCAAGAGTTACAGTACATTTACATGAAGTCTACACAATTAGAGAATGTAGAAGAATTGTTATTATTATGATAAACATTTGCCCGTTGTCTCTCCTATGGCACCACATCAATACAGCATAGAATTGTGGCCAAAATCTTATCCAATGATAACAACATGTATACGTTTTGGGGCTAAATCTCATCACATTCTTCTTATTTATTTTGCATTCTAAAATGCAGAATAAACTAGAAGCAGTGCTCTTCCGAGCACAGGTCTCCACCAGGCCACACAAATCGCCCTGTTATAGCGCCACCATGAGGCTGATTTAAAAAATGTGGGGCAGAGGTTCTGAATTAGCATCCAGGGAGTGTGTGTGCTCAGTTTGGCAGCGATCGGGCCAACGGCGCCGGAGATTAGCTGGTAACAACCAGGCCACACAAATCGGCCTGTTATAGCGCCACCATGAGGCTGATTTGAAAAATGTGGGGCAGAGGTTCTAGATTGGCATCCAGGGAGTGTGTGTGCTCAGTTTGGCAGCGATCGGGCCAACGGTGACTGAGATTAGCTGCTCACAAACGGCGAGGACGCACGGACGCACGCACGGACGGACGGACGGACGCACGCACGCACGGACGCACGGACGGACGGACGGACGGACGGAGGGGAAAACATACTCTCCCTCAGCCTTCGGCTGGTGGAGACAATAATGGACCACTGTTCAGCGTAAGGAAGTAATGGATATCATATCTAACCGAGTTAGATAATTAAATGATAAATGAAACTGTACTATTAAATAAATAAATGTACTATTATAAATAAATAAAATAAATGTACTATTATTTAACAACCACATTTTGGTGTTAACAAATAGGTTCACTCTTAAAACTCTTAATCTAATAAAAGTCACAATTTATTACAATTTCAGGACGGTAATCTGTAACGCATTACATAATACATAAAAAAATAGCCTTCCCAAACTCATAGCTCATAGAAAACTTTATTGCTGCTGCAGAATTAATTTACAGATAAATAATTCCCATGGTGTTGGCTCCCTACTGTACTGTACCTACACCACACATCACAGTGGGAGATGAAACGCTTATATCAATAAATGCAGCCATTATGGAAATGTAAAGCCATTAACAAGGCTCAATGGCCCAAAACACTCTCTTCTGTGGACGTAGATCTGTGACTATAGCATATAATGTAGCACCCGGAGACAATACTTTAAGCAGTGCTGATTCTGTGCTGAATATTCCATGCTAAGTGCTTCACCTACTGTACCTACAGTAAGATCATTAATTCCTATCACGTTTCTTTCTTTCCTTACCTCCCTCTCATGCACTGTTGCCCATGTAAGAGGCTCATTATAGCATATGATCACCGTTGTTAGTGCAGTCCCATCGCTCACGGTAATGTTTGCATTACTATTCGATACAAATACCATCAGTTAAGCTTAGAAACCTTAACGCGAAGGCTTCTTACACAAATAAATTAGAAGCGTTCACGAGTGGAGCTTGATCAACTACTTCAACCCAAGTGTCCATATTCTGGGAGGGGAACATTGGGGGGGGTGTTGTCTGGCCCTGTTGCAGATGTTGTCCAAAAATCATGCAGATCGGTACACAGTATCTCCGTAGCCATTAAACGAAACGGGTATTTCTTACATTGATGCTCCTACATTATTATTATATTATATATATATATATATATATATATATATATATATATATATATTATTATCATGCAAGCACCAGTTAAAGTTACTTTCCATCCCTACTGTGTGCACAGTGCACACCCCATAACCCACACACTGCACATCATTTCGGAGCTCATATCTTTGAACGGGTAAGGGCTAGTTTTGTATAACACGGTTCTATTGTGAAAATAGGGCGCCCACTGGCCTACTGGTCCAGGTGCATACCACTTAGGCATTGCCACATAGGCATGAATGCCTGGCGGCGTCGCCGGTTAGATTCCCGATCCGGACGACCTTTGCCGCATGTCACTCCCCATCTCTCCCCCCATTTCATGTCAGTCTAATGTCCTATCAATAAAAGCATAAAATCCCCAAAACAAATCTTAAAAGAAAAAAAAAAATAGACGATCTACATGCTCACAACCGCTTGCAACACGAGGCGTTGTGAGCATGTAGATCGGCTGTTTGCACAATTTCTGCCTCTAATATTTGACAATTTGAGGTATTAAAAGGTCCTTGGAATTTTCACTTTAGAAATACCCTCTATACACTTAAACTCGATGCTGGTTTGTTTACTGTTGAGTCAGAAAGCAATGTTGCACATTAAGTTCATCATCTGGGGACCCCTCAAAATGATTTGGGGACCCCCCTGGGAGTCCCGACCCACAGGTTGAGAACCACTGGTGTAGCGGGACAAAGGCTTAATGGAAGCAGCCCTGGGGAACCTCGGTCAGCTATGTATTAAAACCCATTTAGAACGGGTACACATTATAGTGTATCATTATTTTATGCTTTAACTATTGAAAAATAGCAGATATACAAGCGAGCTTGTAGATCTGCTATTTTTGAAAAATCGTGAAAATTAGAATTTTGACCCGATTCTATAAGTGTCTTTTGAATCCTTTTTTGAAAAACCCATGTTTTTATGTCAGCAATCTGGCCAGCTGTTAGGGGTCCCGCCTGTGACCCCAGGTGTATGGCACCCTGTCTTTTGGAACCCTGTGCACTGTGTCTGCTGAGTGGAGAGAGAGAGGCATCCAGCTCCAAGATGGCCTTGGACTGGAGATGACTCATCAAATGCAGCTGGCCACGCTAACGAGCTGTTATCTTTTCTCTGTCTGGGAACACAAATCTTGGACTGAGGTGCCAGCCCGTGCTGGGAGATTCCCTAGCATTTGGTCCGTGTTGTTATCTCCTATCCGTCAACATGAGATAAGACATCCTGGGAAGAGCGTGTTTCCCAGAAGACTTCTGATGCAAGAGCGGACACTCCCCAGTCTCGCATGAATAGGGGAGTCCTAGCCTGACCTTGACTGTCTGATTTTGCAAAGATGTGCGTGTTAGGGCATGTACGTGCACAGGCGCGTGACAACGTGTGTGTGCTAAAATATGTTCTGTGTGTAAATCACGTCACTGTGACTGCAACGGACTACTGTATAAAGGAGGCTGCTTCGTGTCTCCTGTCAGTTGTTTCTTGTCTTAGTCTTTTTGTAGAGTTGAGTTGTTGCAGCTATCCCCGGCCCGTTAGGGGTCGGGGATGGACCTTTTTGTACTTAGTGCAATTTCTGCACCACTTGTTCCTGTACTTAGAGAGACTTTGACTCTGTTAGATTCTCTGTTTTTAGTCAAGTACTTATATTGTACTTCTTCATTATTTCATTGCCAATTACTGTATTGGTGGTTTTATATTTTGTAACTGTTTTTACCAGTAAAGCTTTTTATTATTCACTTTTATCTGGTGTCTGTCTGAACTCATTTTTTAAGAGTTTACAACTTTTAAGGTCTGACTTTCTCTCCTTCCCTACGGGGAAGGCTGCACTTATGGGAGGAAGGTTTTGAACACCTTCAGGCACTCGAAGTAACTTCTGGCTGTGGGACTGAGTGAGGCTTTTGGTAAGAATCAACAAGAGTGTTTTCTTAGGTAAAAGTCTTTTCACCTTCTCAGAAGCCAACTCAGCGCGTGCTGAGTTGGTGGGCGAGCTTGGCGGAATATAAGTACAAATCTCCAAACCCCTTAAACCGGATGAACTGATGTTCACACTGGACGGTTTGTACTAATAAGTCAAGCGGCGTCGCTCCCGAGCCCCTGGTGAGAGCTAGGTGTCAGACTCATACTTTACATGGTCTTTGTGGTTTGCATTCTCCATTCAGACCTAAGGTCTACATTTCTAAAGTAAGGTGCATAGCCTGGTCTCTAAAATAAATAGTTGCTGCAGAAAGTAATAATATTCACCAGTTAAAGAGGGTCTCATTGATAGCTCAGCTTTCATTCAGAGAAGTGTATTTATGTTAGTGTTAAATAAGTATATGTAATGTAAATATGTAAATATGTATATGTATATGTGTAATAGTAGGTTTATGCAAATGAGAAAGGTTATAACACCTGTTTGTGTTAACTTAAAGGTATAGTGTAGTGTTAGTGATAGTGTTTTGTTAAAAAAGATCTGGTAACTTCTTGGGCTTAGGACCTGAGGAGGGTTCCGGACGGCGTCGGGGGGTCCCCTAATAGGTGAAGGGGTATCTAGTAACTCGGAGCTCATTACATGGCGTCCCTGGGTGGATATTGATTGATTATTGATTATTGATTAGTAATTAATTTATTATAGGCATAATATTATTGATTAGTAATTGATTAATTATAGGCATAATGTTATTGATTAGTAATTGATTAATTATAGGCATATTTGATTGATTAAATTCGTGTCCACTGCCACATAAAGAATAGCCGAGAGACCCTTGGAGTATAGTTATTTACTACAGAAGTAAAGGATAGTTAATATTATCAAGGCTTAAGTGTTTTTTATTCACAAAACTCCCCAGAGCGTCGGAGATTTTGAACATAGTGAAGTGGAGGTCGGTGTGTACAGCCGACGGCCAGTTCGGTAAAAACATCTCCATCAGGAACTAGATAAAATAGCAGTTGAGAACATCTAATAATATTATAACGACTTTGCGACCAACCTAAGTTATTTGGGCATGGACTCCGCCAATCCCACCGCCGCAGATAACTACCTCAATAACTACCTCAATAACTACCTCTTAGATAATGCTACCTCAGGGAGCGGTCGGCAGGGCGAGCCCACATTGGCTCAGCTTAGGTTGGAGAACTCGGTAATAGTACATATTGACCAAGTTCGCAAGACCAGGTGAGCACTGAGAAATGGCCGAAGCTTCGGGTTGTACACCCCTAGTTAGGCATGGAGAGGTTGCGCCAAGGCATGGGACAGGTAACTGTTGTTCTCGTAAGGAGATGCCCTTTGCCTTGGAGTGTGCCAGACATGAAGTGTTGATCTGTGTAGCGCCAGGACGGTCCCCGCCACCTGGGGACAGTGGAGTTGGAAAGAGTGCCAGCGCCGGTTAGGCGTATCCGATGGTGTGGTGAAGTTGGCCAGGGAAGGCTTCACGCAAGCCTCTCCTTCGCCCTGGTGGCGAGGCCTTTACCTTTGGGCCCAAGGAGGGGCCCAGGGGATGTTGAGCATTGGTTTGCCCGCGGTGCTACGTCCTGTATGGACTGTGCATCGTCCTGGCAGCCTATCCTGTTATGGCCGCTGAAGCTGTGGTCAGATGTTCTTGCTCATGGTTGGGCATTGCCCTGGCCGAATGCAAATGCCAGAGGGGGTGTTAGGGGTCCTGACTGTGACCCCAAGAATATGGCCCCCTGTCCTTTTAATCCATATGCACTGTTTGTACTGCATAGAGAGAGAAATACATGCTTTTGCACACTGCTGACAAAGCTGCTCTGTGTTCATGGATCCAGCTAGACAAGGTGGCCTTGAACTAGGGTGACACCTCAACACAGCTGGCCAACACTAATGAGCTCTTATCTCTTATCTCTCAACGGGAGATATATTTCCCGTGGGAAGAGAGAGGAGGAACCCGGAGGGAGGGGCACCCCCTCCCTAGGGAGGAGCTGTGGCCTGAGGCTCTGCATATAAGGAGCTCCTCAGGCAAGCTCTCGTCACAAACGTCTGCTGACCATCATATGGGACACCTCTCAAACCTTTCTATTCTTTGTGGAGAATTGGAACCTGACGACGACCTAGACATGGCCAGCGAAGGACAAGAGCAGATCATCTCCATTTGCCTGGACGACATGGATGATGACAATCTTCTTGCTAATAACTCTGGAGATACAGGCTGTCCAGGCTGTGTCAGCGGCTGCCCAGCCTGTCCAGATGAGCACATTATTGATTTGCATAATAGCAAACACCCGGAGAACCAGATCTCGGGATATCTCCCAGAGGAAGATCGGAGTGGTGTCTCCACCCCGGCTTCAATGGATCGACCAGCGGAGCCTTCTGTGCCCATTGTGGGTGCCGTCTGGAAGGTGGTGTTTCCCTCACTTCTGGGGGACCTCACTGACGATGAAGACTCCGAGATGCCCAGGATGCAGCTATATGGCATCAAAGGCAACAAGATCAACGACGATGCCCTGAAGGTTCCTCAAGTTTGGGAGCAGATCGCGGGCATCAGACGAGGACACCTGTCCAACAGAGAGCCGTTCCTGACACCTACTTGGGAAGACTACGTGTTACTGAAAGGCCACTCCATCAAGAGATTGGTGAACTATTCCCGCCTGATAGGAGACAACTGGCGCTCTATCGTGCCTGCATGTGTAACCATCTACAGGGTGATGGTGAGTTCTCTGCGTTACCAGGCGGGCCAAGTGTGGGCCACCATTGAAACTCAGGGATCAGGGCAGAATCGCTTTGGTTGCCTGGAAGCCATGTTGGGACCTCGTATGGAATATGGAAAAACAGGAATCCGGGATGCCTACCGAGATCCTGCAATATACCCATCTGATGCTGTCGCAGCTGCCATTGAGGCGAAAGCACGGGAGGGGAACCAGGGTGCCAGAGGGGGTCTTAGGGGCCCTGGGGCTCCTGCCCGGGACCCCAAGAATGTGGCACCCAGGCTATTCAAGCCGCAAGGCAAGAAGGCCTCGAGAAAGGAGACCCAGCCCAAGGCTGAGACAACTGAGGCCAAGGGTTCAAAAAACGGAGAGCGGGGAGCCACCAAAGGGGCTCCCCCGAAGAAGGCTCCAACATTCCTGCCTGCAGGAGAATGGGCCGCCCTCCCACAGGAGGAGAAGGAGGCAAGGATAGCCCTGAGAGCGGCAGCGAAAGCCGCGCGCAAGGCTCAAGAACAGGACCCACCTGACTCCGTGGTGGCTGCGGATGAGAGGATCCAGGGTGCCAGAGGGGGTGTTAGGGGTCCCACCTGTGACCCCAAGTATGTGGCACCCTGTCCTTTGAGACCCTATGCGCTGTGTCTGCTGAATAGAGAGAGAGAGACATGCTTTTCACACGGCTGCTGTGTGTTCGTGGAGCTCGATAAGATGGCCTTGGACTGGAATGACTCCTCAGCGCAGCTGGCCAACGCTAACGAGCTGTTATCTTTTATCCGTCAACATGAGATATGACATTCTGGGGGAGAGCGGGTTTCCCAGAGACTTCTGACGTGAGAACGGACGACTCCCAGTTTGGTCTCACCTTGACCGTCTCGATTACGTCAGACTGTGCATGAGAGCGCACGTGAATGTGCGTGAGCGCGCGCCATTGTGTGTGTGCTAAACTGAAGTTCTGTGTGTGTATTCCTATTGAGATGATGCAGCGCAACGTCCTATAAAAGAGCGTGTCTCAGTGCCCCAGAGCTCCACTTGTTTCTTGTCTGTGTGTCTTTTTGTAGAGTTGAGTTGTTGCAGCTATCCCCGGCCCGTTAGGGGTCGGGGATGGACCTTTTTGTACTTTTTTTTGCAATTTCTGCACCACTTGTTCCTGTACTTAGAGAGACTTTGACTCTGTTAGATTCTCTGTTTTTAGTCAAGTACTTATATTGTACTTCTTCATTATTTCATTGCCAATTACTGTATTGGTGGTTTTATATTTTGTAACTGTTTTTACCAGTAAAGCTTTTTATTATTCACTTTTATCTGGTGTCTGTCTGAACTCATTTTTTAAGAGTTTACAACTTTTTAAGGTCTGACTTTCTCTCCTTCCCTACGGGGAAGGCTGCACTTATGGGAGGAAGGTTTTGAACACCTTCAGGCACTCGAATCATCTCCTGGCTGTGGGACTGAGTGAGGCTTTTGGTAAGAATCAACAAGAGTGTTTTCTTAGGTAAAAGTCTTTTCACCTTCTCAGAAGCCAACTCAGCGCGTGCTGAGTTGGTGGGCGAGCTTGGCAGAATATAAGTACAAATCTCCAAACCCCTTAAACCGGATGAACTGATGTTCACACTGGACGGTTTGTACTAATAAGTCAAGCGGCGTCGCTCCCGAGCCCCTGGTGAGAGCTAGGTGTCAGACTCATACTTTACATGGTCTTTGTGGTTTGCATTCTCCATTCAGACCTAAGGTCTACATTTCTAAAGTAAGGTGCATATCTTGGTCTCTAAAATAAATAGTCGCTGTAGAAAGTAATAATATTCACCAGTTAAAGAGGGTCTCATTGATAGCTCAGCTTTCATTCAGAGAAGTGTATTTATGTTAGTGTTAAATAAGTATATGTAATGTAAATATGTAAATATGTATATGTATATGTGTAATAGTAGGTTTATGCAAATGAGAAAGGTTATAACACCTGTTTGTGTTAACTTAAAGGTATAGTGTAGTGTTAGTGATAGTGTTTTGTTAAAAAAGATCTGGTAACTTCTTGGGCTTAGGACCTGAGGAGGGTTCCGGACGGCGTCGGGGGGTCCCCTAATAGGTGAAGGGGTATCTAGTAACTCGGAGCTCATTACACCAGCCATCGTCAAAGAAAAGATCCTTTTTCACTTAACTGAAGCTCAGTTAGTCTGTTCTTGAGAGACTACTATGTCAGTGGTTCTCAAACCTTTTCATGTGAAGGAACCCCAAAATGATATGTATTTGGCCACGGACCCCCATCTCAAAATATTTAGTTCCAGGGACCCCCCCCCCCCCCCCCCCCCAGAAGCAAAATTTTAGTTACAAAGGTTTGCTTTGAAAATACATATATTCAAAGATTTGCACACATTTTCACGACTTTTTCAAAAATAGCAGATCTACAAGCTCGCAGCACGACACTCGGTGCCTTTTGGATACAGAGAATGATTACAGAGAACAAACAGCAGCTGGGTGTACCCTTAAAGAGCAATGATAAATGAAGCTTTGCGTTAATTCATGCAGGGCACGGAAGTCTCATACGCTCAGTTCTTGTCAGTCTGTCTGCCGATCGCTTTCAATCGGCCACGCTATTTCCCAATCACAGCTCGTTCCCTGGAACGCGCCCGAGTCGCGTTAGATTTTAACCACTTTAACCATTATTGTATGCTTTAACCTTAGAAAAATAGCAGATATACAAGCTCACAGCGTGGCACCGCTGCGAGCTTGTAGATCTGCTATTTTTGAAAAATCGTCAAAATGTGTGCAAGTCTATGAATATCTTTGACCCGATCTTTGACCCCGACTTCTAAATCCTTCCTCTGAATCAGTGGTTCTCAAACTTTTTCATGTCAAGGACCCCCAACATTACAGGTATTTAGCCACGGACCCCCATCTCAAAATATGTTGCTCCAGGGACCACCCAGAAGCAAATATTTGATTTACAAATGTTCGCTTTTAAATAGATATATTCAAAGACTTTCAAAGAAAAATCATGATTTTTCAAAAATAGCAGATCTACAAGCTCGCAGTACGTGACAATCACATGGAAATTTTTTATGTAGAGCTAAAGGACGAGCTGGGCCACTGATTCAGCCCGGGAAAATGAGTTGGAGAGGCCCTCAATGCGCGCGTCCATTTGGCTGCGCACCAGATTGTTTCGCCTTCCGGGCGTGCTGTGAGGCCCTAAATACTAACCGATGAGCGGTTACTGTGATTTTAAGTCTCATAATTTTTTCTGGTATAAAGAGAGTCTTACTAGAAGCAGTGCTCTTCCGAGCACAGATCTCCACCAGGCCACACAAATTGCCCTGTTATAGCGCCACCATGAGGCTGATTTGAGAAATTTGAAGTGGCATTTCTTCCTCTACCTAGTGGGAACGTGCAAGCTCAATTTCACCAAGATTGCACGCTGTGTTCATGATTTGAGCCATTTTGTTCAAAACGGAGCAATCCTGGAAACTTTGGAAGCCAATTAGCCAATCAGGATGGAATATGGAAAATCGGACGTATCCATGATGATCACAAGACTGTAGAGATACTGTCTACTGATTTGTAGGATCTTTGGACAAAATCTGTAGGAGTAGTGTACAGAAATGTGTTTTGCAAACATCGGCCTCATGGTGGCGCTAGAACAGGGCCATTTGAAAAATGTGGGGCAGAGCCTTCGGCTGGTGGAGACAATGATGTTGTATGTAAGACCATCTAGGAGTAGTTAAGGAAGCTAGGGAGTAGTGGGCCGGTATTCAGATGATAGACAAGCCAGTGGGGCCAATGTGATGGCTCTGAGGGCTGCTGCTACTCTCTATAGCGCTGCTGCTACTCAAAGATTGGCCATTTCTGATCATGAGAGACAAGCCAGTGGACCAATTACATGAGTTATTATATTTACTTTGTGGGCCGGCCATTTTTTGTAATGGCCGGCCGGCCTGGACAGGCTGGGAATGGACCGGCCGTTAGGGAGTTGTCCCGCTTTTCCCAATGCTCAGCACGTCCCTCTCTGACTATTCCAGCTGGATGACTGCGGCAGTTAATGGGTCAAATCCCATTTTATAGACAGCTTTACAGAGAGAAAGAGAGAGAGGGGGGTGGGGGGGGGGGGGGGGGGGGGGGGGGGGGGAGGCTCTAACAGAATTAAAGGGCAGGATTAAGGTGATCTTTTTTTAATAAAGGAAATAGTCTGACAAGGCTTCTGCCAGGTTTTAAGGGAGGAGTGACGTTAGTTTAGAAGCAGGGCTGTTGGGTTAGAGAGGGAATGGAGGGGGGGGGGGGGTGGAGAGAGAGAATGAGAAACAGACAGGGGAAAAAATTAGAGATTGAGGCACTGAGTGGGTAAAAACAATGACTGTGAGGAAGAGAGGAGAGAGGAATGTTATTCCTTTAAAGGGCAATCTCACAAACCCACATCTGGGACATATTTGCGGTAGCAGAGACAGTGTGTGTGTGTGTGTGTGTGTGTGTGTGTGTGTGTGTGTGTGTGTGTGTGTGTGTGTGTGTGTGTGTGTGCGCGCGTGCGTGGAGACCATGCATGCATGCAGGGGTGTCGCACCAAATTCTGGGCCCTGTGTACAAGGATTCACTGCGGCCATGAATGTTCTTCATAGGGGGAGGGGGTTTAACCCATTTAGACCGGGAACGCATTATTACGCATTATTTTGTGTTTTAACTATTGAACAATAGCAGATATACAAGCTCACAGCGCTACACCGAGTGCCGCGCTAAGTTTGTAGATCTGCTATTTCAAGTCTTTGAATGTTTCAGCAACGCAACCAAATCCTTCTATGTCAGTGGTGCTCAAACTTTGATGTGAAGGACCACCAAAATGGTCTTTGGCCACGGACCCCCATCTCAAAATATTTAGTTCCAGGGACCCCCCAGAAGCGAAATTCGAGTTACAAATGTTTGCTTGAAAAAAGACATCTATTCAAAGATTTGCACACATTTTCATGACTTTTCAAAAATAGCAGATCTACAAGCTCGCAGCGCGGCACTCAGTGCCGCGCTGTGAGCTTGTATATCTGCTATTTTTCAATAGCTAAAGTATAAGTATAATAATTAAGGCCCCTCCACCTTGGGCCCTAGTAACTCAGTCCCACTTTTCCCCCCCTTGTGACTCCCATGCATGCATGCATGCGCGTACTAGTTGATCTGAGCAAGAAGCTGACCTGAGGCCTATGTTTGTCATATTCATTACGCTCCAGTCCTGCACACACGCCTGCCTGCATGACAGCACACATTCATTACAGCGCGTTGGTTCCCATTCTTCTGCTAAACAGGCTGATCCCATGTGTTCATTTGACTCTCAAAAGAAAGAACGTTCTCACTCCAGCGCGACGGCAATGTGAAAAAAGAACAGGGAAACTAATTATATATATATATTTTAAAATATTTAAAAAATGTTGCCAAAATGCTCCCTCGCAAACGAATCAGCGTGGATCTGTGTGAATTGTACTTCATCCCATTCTCTCAAAGCCTCCACAACAGCGGTTTGTCTCCCACTTGAAATTCTTGAAAGTGTTTTGCCACTAAGTCAGGGGTCTTCAACAGACCCCTCAGTGCTAATTCATCCATTTGCAACTCAGAGAGAGCATACATGTAACCAAATGAACCCCGGCTTACGGGTCCATTTGGTTTTGCGTTTGCTCTCACTTTAAGAAACACAGGATTTTACTGTGCTGCCGACCCTGTTTTTACAGGTGGTTCTCATTTAGCAACCCCCCCCCATCTATTCCCCTTCTATTCCCCTTCCACACACTCACATACGTACGTACACAATGTCCAAATCTATAGGACCCCCCCTCTCTTTTTCCCCCTATATCCCTCATACTGAGGCTTTGTCATAATATCTAATCCTTGCAGGCTTATGCCTAATTCATGCCTTTGTCGTACTACGGTATCCTGCGGCGGAAAACAGCAGACGTACAAGCTCACGACGCGTCACGCGCGCGACGCGTCGTGAGCTTGTACGTCTGCTATTTTCCGCACGCCACACAGACACACGGCAAAGTATACACACACAGTACACCACCAGGCTTTATGTTTGGCATTAGCCGCGTGACAGGCGTGTGTGTTTTTATTTGCAATGAGTCACCAGATGAGCTGTTCTATATATGCGACGCGTGAAAGCATTTCCATTAGGAGCGTGAAACCGGCGAGGACACGGACACGTCTCACTCAGTGTTGAGCAGGCTCTCACGTGGAAGAGGAGCCAAATGCTGAACACACGGCCACGCTTTATGCTGTAATTATGAGCCGCGTGCTCGTCCTGATTGCTAGACTTGCACGTGTGTTAAGGATGTTAACGGAAATGCAATTTGTATTCCTTTCAGGCTATTGATTTTAGAGCCAGACCGATGTATCGGTCAAACAGATGTATCGGTCGTTTTTGGACTCCGATGTTGGCATCGGACATCGGTCATTATCTCTCCAATGTATCGGTCATTTTTATAATAAACATTAGACCACCATTTGATGACATTTAGCCACTCAGACCCAAAACTTCGAATATATCGTCGTTTCCCGTCGTTGATCCATTTGGTTTCATTTTACACTCATAAGTTAAATATCTTATTATGGTCTATTTGGTTACCAAATCTCCATCATTTAGCTGGGGACCACCTGGAAACCCCTCAAGGTCCACTGGTGGTCCCCGGACCATTGGTAAAAAAAAAAGGAAAAAAATCATGAAAAACCGTAGTCTGACCCCTCATATGCTACTTAAAGCAGATTCATTTTTTGCTTTTTTTCCTGTATAGTAAAGTTAATGGGACACCAACTCTAGCTGCTGATAACACCAATTTAGCTGTGTCTCAGAAAAGGTTATCATACCAAAATATAATCTACAGATATAGAGCTTTTCAAAAATGCATGGTAACTTTTGCCACCTTTCGAAAAACCGACATCTCGTATGGCCCATGGACTATACTCAGCAGTGGGCCTTCCATTCTCAGTCAATGAGAATGGAACACAAAATAGCAGACCTCCAAGCTCACAACGCGTCGCAGCGCGACGCATTGTGACCACACTGAACTAAGCTTGATACCACACTGAACTAAGCATAAAAAAGGCAATACCGGAGATGTGGCGTAACGGTATGGATTTCTACACAGAGAGGGCAATTCTTTCAACATAAGATGCTGCATTCAAGTTCAGGAGAGTTTGGACAAGGCAATTCACTTGAACGCTGCCTTCAGGTATGGCATGGAAAGAGGGCATTTGCATTTCTTTCACCATAGTGAAAACTGCATTCATGGGCTGGAGAGGGCACTTTTTACAGACGGATAAAAGGGCAGGGGCTCAAGCCCACTTTCATGTCTATTTGTGCACATGCCTGGAAGGAAAGTCAGTCCTCAGAATGATCCTAACAATGTGTGTGTAGAATCTGTTTAAGCTGCCCCAACATCCACATCGCTGTCAGACTCCTGTTGCCTTAAGTTCTGAGACAACCGTAAGTTGAAGCTACTGTAGTCACAGGTGATCTGTACAGTACATGATAAGGAAAGTATGCATACAAAGTCACTGGAACTGGAGGACATGCATACAGTATACAGTATGTCCATACAGTCGCTCCAACATATCTAGAAGAGGCTGAGTGCAATGTCTTATTATAACGCACTGGTTCTCAACCTGTGGGTCGAGACCCCCTGAGGGGTCCCCACATTATTTTGGGGGGGTCCCCAGATGAGCATGTAGATCAGCTATTTTCACAACAGAACCATGTTATACAAAAACTAGAAAAATATTGTTCCTTCGAAACAATTGTGGGCTCGCTTCAAGCCAGAAAACAATGGCTATAAAAGTACAAAATGTCAAGATCGCAGGCAGTGCTCTCTTTGACGTTACTGACGTCAACGATTGGTCCATTTTGTTCCAAAAATGTGTTGTGCAAAAGTTGACCCGCTGGTGGCGCTATAACAGGCCAATGTAAGAAGGGTGGTATCTGTTCCTTGACCTATTGGGAATGTGCTTGCAAGATTTCACGCACATTGCAGGCTGTGTTCATGATTTGAGGTGTTTTTGGCTTTGGCCACTTTATCGCTGCTTGCAGCTATATTCATTATTATAATTTTTTTGTGTGTGCACTTCATAGGCATATTAGATAAAGTTCCTTAGATTGTGTGTAGAATGTTTCATGCAAATTGCAAAAAAAAAAATCCTAACGGGTTTAAGCGTTTCACAAACTGCTCAAAATGATATAGCGCCCCCCTTTGGCCAATTGGGGTAAGATTGGTTTTAGTGATATTTGGACTAACACTCTACATCTTTGCCAAATGCCATGAACATGTTACTTTGCATGTATGATTTAGAGGCAGAAGAATAATTTGCATAAAACTGCAATATTCATTGAATTTATTTAATAAAGCATGTTTCAATTTTAAAGAAATCCGATCTGACAGATCTTTAGATATCGGTCCAAAGTTCACGTAAAAAAGGTTTTGTGCACGTGGAGCGAAAATTCCAGAATAAAAGCGGGTTTACGCGTTTTACAAACTGCTCAATATGGTGGAAAATCGAAGGGCGGAGCTTACTTAACAACGACACAGATGTCTTCCGCTCTAGTCAAAGCACGCGTGTAACAAGTTGCATGTCTTCAAACAAAACGAGTCATGACTTATGCCCGTTTGAAGTTTGAATTTTCAAACGCTTCGTATAGCGCCCCCCTTTGGCCGATTGGAATAAAATTGGTTTCAGTGATACTTTGACTAACCCTCCACATCTTTGCCAAATGCCATGAACGTGTAACTTTGCATGTATGATTTAGAGGCCGAAGAATAATTTGCATAAAACCGCAATATTGATTGAATTATTAAAAAATTATATTTCACTTTAAAAAAGAATCTGGTTGATCAATCTGACCGTATTGGTCCAAAGTTCATGTGAAAAAAGTTTTGTGCACTTGACGCGAAAATCCCAGGAGGAGATAGATTTTTACTGTTTTTCATATAATTCCGAATTGTGGGAGACCTAAAGGTCAAAGGTCAAAAGTTAGAGGGTAAAAGTTGTTCGGCATGAGGAGACGCATAAGTGTATACAGGTTTCATGGCTGTATGTATAACACAGCATGAGCTATACCTGTTCAAAGATCGCACTTTCGAAGGCTTCCTACAGCGCCACCATTTGGCCGATTGCTTTAAAAAATAATAGCACACTTCGCCACTGTAAACCGAACACATTGATGTTTTTATTTTCATTTTCTCACTAAGTATGTAGGAGTTGAAAGCGGACAAAGTATTGAGGAGAACTTGATATGTCTGATAGATAAATAATGACAATATCTAGAGTGTGCTCGCCTTATAGGCGAGCCCACAATGACAATATCTAAAGTGTGCTCGCCTTATAGGCGAGCCCACAATTACATTTACAGAGTACTGTGGTATAGGGCATGCTGAAGTGATGTTATGCATAATGGTTAATGGATTCATCAGAATCAGAATCAAAATGTATTTTATTGCCAGGTATGTTTCCACATAGGAAAAGTTTGTCTTGGTGAGCTTGATGCATTTGGGCATGTAAACAGTATGTAGGCCTAAACAAGATAGTTTCAAATCGTAGCAACTTCACCAGAGTTTATGGACAAATTAATTACTTTAATCGCTATGCATGTACATTACATACAGTACATGCCACCTGGGAAGCCATGTGGGGAGGTCGAGTTCTGCATTGGTGACTTCTATGCTGTTTCTCTGCATGCATTATGTCCTCCCAATGACACTCCTCACTGGCCGGTGAAAAGAATTGGGGGAACACTAATTAATCCAGAGTGATTTACAATAATACTTACTAATACCCCTGAGGAACCAGAACATGCACATTTTACTCTCTGCATGCACAAGACATAACTATTAAGAAACACATAACGACCTGAGTCACTTCGGAAGTTATGTATTTTCGTGATAGGCCACTCCCCCACCACACCTCCTTTTGGTGTGAAAAGTTCATCAGTACTTCATTGCCTCAAGACAAACGTTTCCACAAACTTTAATGCAAAACCATGCATACATCTTCTAGATGCTGTACTGCTGTACACACAAAAAGAAGGGGGTGAAAATACTGTCTAATCTCCCATCCAACTTCGCTGGCAGAGATAATGACGTTCCATCACATAAACACACATGACAGCATACAGTGGACTACAGTACAACACGCCTGATGAATGGTAATGTGGTATTCAGTGGGGACCTACAGTAGCTAGTCTACATAAATAAAGGTCCCCAGAGCCCTGTGAATTTACACAAGACAGGAAACCGCCAAGCATATAATGGGTAACTAGAAAAATATTGTTCCTTCGAAACAATTGTGGGCTCGCTTCAAGCCAGAAAACAATGGCTATAAAAGCACAAAATGTCAAGATCGCAGGCAGTGCTCTCTTTGACGTTACTGACGTCAAAGATTGGTCCATTTTGTTCCAAAAATGTGTTGTGCAAAAGTTGACCCGCTGGTGGCGCTATAACAGGCCAATGTGAGAAGGTTGGTATCTGTTCCTTGACCTATTGGGAATGTGCTTGCAAGATTTCACGCACATCCCAGGCTGTGTTCATGATTTGAGGTGTTTTTGGCTTTGGCCACTTTATCGCTGCTTGCAGCTATATTTATTATTATTATTTTATAATTTTTTTGTGTGCACTTCATAGGCATGTTAGATAAAGGTCCTTAGATTGCGTGTAGAATGTTTCATGCAAATTGCAAAAAAAATCCTAGAATAAAAACGGGTTTAAGCGTTTTACAAACTGCTCAAAATTATATAGCGCCCCCCTTTGGCCATTTGGGGTAAGATTGGTTTCAGTGATATTTGAACTAACCCTCTACACTATTTTGTCATGAAAATGTGACTTTGCATGTATGTTTTAGAGGCAGAAGAATAATTTGCATAAAAATGCAATATTGTTTGAATTATTTAAAAAAGCATGTTTCAATGTTAAAGAAATCCGATCTGACAGATCTTTAGATATCGGTCCAAAGTTCACGTAAAAAAGGTTTTGTGCACGTGACGCGAAAATTCCAGAATAAAAGCGGGTTTACGCGTTTTACAAACTGCTCAAAATGGCGGAAAATTGAAGGGCGGAGCTTACTTAACAACGACACATATGTCTTCCGCTTGAGTCAAAGCACGCGTGTAACAAGTTGCATGTCTTCAAACGAAACGAGTCATGACTTATGCCCGTTTGAAGTTTGAATTTTCAGACGCTTCGTATAGCGCCACCCTTTGGCCGATTGGAATAAAATTGGTTTCAGTGATACTTTGACTAACCCTCCACATCTTTGCCAAATGCCATGAACGTGTAACTTTGCATGTATGATTTAGAGGCCGAAGAATAATTTGCATAAAACCGCAATATTGATTAAATTATTAAAAAATTATATTTCACTTTAAAAAAAATCTGGTTGATCAATCTGACCGTATTGGTCCAAAGTTCATGTGAAAAATGTTTCGTGCGCGTAACGAAAAAAACCCAGGAGGAGATAGATTTTTACTGTTTTTCATATAATTCCGAATTGTGGGAGACCTAAAGGTCAGAGGTCAAAAGTCAGAGGCTAAAAGTTGTTCGGCATGAGGAGACGCATACGTGTATACAGGTTTCATGCCTGTACCTCAAACACAGCATGAGCTATACCTGTTCAAAGTTCGCACTTTCGAAGGCTTCCTACAGCGCCACCATTTGGCCGATTGCTATAGAAAATAATAGCACACTTCGCCACTGTAAACTGAACACATTGATGTTTTTATTTTCATTTTCTCACTAAGTATGTAGGAGTAGAAAGGAACCGAAGATCCCGTCTACTGATTGCCTGCCTGATAGATAAATAAACTAGAAAAATATTGTTCCTTCGAAACAATTGTGGGCTCGCTTCAAGCCAGAAAACAATGGCTATAAAAGCACAAAATGTCAAGATCGCAGGCAGTGCTCTCTTTGACGTTACTGACGTCAACGATTGGTCCATTTTGTTCCAAAAATGTGTTGTGCAAAAGTTGACCCGCTGGTGGCGCTATAACAGGCCAATGTAAGAAGGGTGGTATCTGTTCCTTGACCTATTGGGAATGTGCTTGCAAGATTTCACGCACATTGCAGGCTGTGTTCATGATTTGAGGTGTTTTTGGCTTTGGACACTTTATCGCTGCTTGCAGCTATATTCATTATTATAATTTTTTTGTGTGTGTGCACTTCATAGGCATATTAGATAAAGGTCCTTAGATTGTGTGTAGAATGTTTCATGCAAATTGCAAAAAAAAAATCCTAACGGGTTTAAGCGTTTCACAAACTGCTCAAAATGATATAGCGCCCCCCTTTGGCCAATTGGGGTAAGATTGGTTTTAGTGATATTTGGACTAACACTCTACATCTTTGCCAAATGCCATGAACATGTTACTTTGCATGTATGATTTAGAGGCAGAAGAATAATTTGCATAAAACTGCAATATTCATTGAATTTATTTAAAAAAGCATGTTTCAATTTTAAAGAAATCCGATCTGACAGATCTTTAGAAATCGGTCCAAAGTTCACGTAAAAAAAGTTTTGTGCACGTGGAGCGAAAATTCCAGAATAAAAGCGGGTTTACGCGTTTTACAAACTGCTCAATATGGCGGAAAATCGAAGGGCGGAGCTTACTTAACAACAACACAGATGTCTTCCGCTCGAGTCAAAGCACGCGTGTAACAAGTTGCATGTCTTCAAACAAAACGAGTCATGACTTATGCCCGTTTGAAGTTTGAATTTTCAAACGCTTCGTATAGTGCCCCCCTTTGGCCGATTGGAATAAAATTGGTTTCAGTGATACTTTGACTAACCCTCCACATCTTTGCCAAATGCCATGAACGTGTAACTTTGCATGTATGATTTAGAGGCCGAAGAATAATTTGCATAAAACCGCAATATTGATTGAATTATTAAAAAATTATATTTCACTTTAAAAAAAATCTGGTTGATCAATCTGACCGTATTGGTCCAAAGTTCATGTGAAAAAAGTTTTGTGCACTTGACGCGAAAATCCCAGGAGGAGATAGATTTTTACTGTTTTTCATATAATTCCGAATTGTGGGAGACCTAAAGGTCAAAGGTCAAAAGTTAGAGGGTAAAAGTTGTTCGGCATGAGGAGACGCATAAGTGTATACAGGTTTCATGGCTGTATGTATAACACAGCATGAGCTATACCTGTTCAAAGATCGCACTTTCGAAGGCTTCCTACAGCGCCACCATTTGGCCGATTGCTATAAAAAATAATAGCACACTTCGCCACTGTAAACTGAACACATTGATGTTTTTATTTTCATTTTCTCACTAAGTATGTAGGAGTAGAAAGGAACCGAAGTTCCCGTCTACTGTATGATAGATAAACTAGAAAAATATTGTTCCTTCGAAACAATTGTGGGCTCGCTTCAAGCCAGAAAACAATGGCTATAAAAGTACAAAATGTCAAGATCGCAGGCAGTGCTCTCTTTGACGTTACTGACGTCAACGATTGGTCCATTTTGTTCCAAAAATGTGTTGTGCAAAAGTTGACCCGCTGGTGGCGCTATAACAGGCCAATGTAAGAAGGGTGGTATCTGTTCCTTGACCTATTGGGAATGTGCTTGCAAGATTTCACGCACATTGCAGGCTGTGTTCATGATTTGAGGTGTTTTTGGCTTTGGCCACTTTATCGCTGCTTGCAGCTATATTCATTATTATAATTTTTTTGTGTGTGTGCACTTCATAGGCATATTAGATAAAGGTCCTTAGATTGTGTGTAGAATGTTTCATGCAAATTGCAAAAAAAAAATCCTAACGGGTTTAAGCGTTTCACAAACTGCTCAAAATGATATAGCGCCCCCCTTTGTTCAATTGGGGTAAGATTGGTTTTAGTGATATTTGGACTAACACTCTACATCTTTGCCAAATGCCATGAACATGTTACTTTGCATGTATGATTTAGAGGCAGAAGAATAATTTGCATAAAACTGCAATATTCATTGAATTTATTTAAAAAAGCATGTTTCAATTTTAAAGAAATCCGATCTGACAGATCTTTAGATATCGGTCCAAAGTTCACGTAAAAAAAGTTTTGTGCACGTGGAGCGAAAATTCCAGAATAAAAGCGGGTTTACGCGTTTTACAAACTGCTCAATATGGCGGAAAATCGAAGGGCGGAGCTTACTTAACAACGACACAGATGTCTTCCGCTCGAGTCAAAGCACGCGTGTAACAAGTTGCATGTCTTCAAACAAAACGAGTCATGACTTATGCCCGTTTGAAGTTTGAATTTTCAAACGCTTCGTATAGCGCCCCCCTTTGGCCGATTGGAATAAAATTGGTTTCAGTGATACTTTGACTAACCCTCCACATCTTTGCCAAATGCCATGAACGTGTAACTTTGCATGTATGATTTAGAGGCCGAAGAATAATTTGCATAAAACCGCAATATTGATTGAATTATTAAAAAATTATATTTCACTTTAAAAAAAATCTGGTTGATCAATCTGACCGTATTGGTCCAAAGTTCATGTGAAAAAAGTTTTGTGCACTTGATGCGAAAATCCCAGGAGGAGATAGATTTTTACTGTTTTTCATATAATTCCGAATTGTGGGAGACCTAAAGGTCAGAGGTCAAAAGTTAGAGGGTAAAAGTTGTTCGGCATGAGGAGACGCATACGTGTATACAGGTTTCATGGCTGTAACTAAAACACAGCATGAGCTATACCTGTTCAAAGTTCGCACTTTCGAAGGCTTCCTACAGCGCCACCATTTGGCTGATTGCTATAAAAAATAATAGCGCACTTCGCCACTGTAAACTGAACACATTGATGTTTTTATTTTCATTTTCTCACTAAGTATGTAGGAGTAGAAAGGAACCGAAGTTCCCGTCTACTGTCTGACTGACTGACTGACTGATAGATAAATAATGACAATATCTAAAGTGTGCTCGCCTTATAGGCGAGCCCACAACAAATAAATAACTAGAAAAGCAGTTCCTGCAGAAACTGCGTGGGCTCGCTCGAAACTGTTATGAAGTAATAGTAGAAAATGCATTTAAGCGCAAGGGTGTAAAAAAGTTTTTTTGAAAAAAAAAAAGTTTTTTGAAAAAAAAGTTTTTTGAAAAAAAAAACGTTTTTTGAAAAAAAACAAAAGATTTTTTGAAAAAAAAATTGAAAAAAAAAGTTTTTTGAAAAAAAAAAATTGAAAAAAAAAATAATAATATTTTTTTTTGAAAAAAAACATTTTTGAAAAAAAATTTTTTTGAAAGAAAAAAGTTTTTTGAAAATTGAAAATTGGTATGGAACTGCCGATGGAATTAGATCTACAAATCATGTGGATGTGACTGGTTCTAGAATTAGATCTACAAATCATGTAGATGTGACTGGTTTTAGAATTAGATCTACAAATCATGTGGATGAGACTGGTTTTAGAATTAGATCTACAAATCATGTGGATGAGACTGGTTTTAGAATTAGATCTACAAATCATGTGGATGAGACTGGTTTTAGAATTAGATCTACAAATCATGTGGATGAGACAGGTGATGGATTTAGAGCTACAAATTATGGTATGGAACTGCCGATTGAATTAGATCTACAAATCATGGGGATGGGACTGGTTTTAGAATTAGATCTACAAATCATGTGGATGAGCTACAAATTATGGTATGGAACTGCCGATGGAATTAGATCTACAAATTAGTTCTACAAATCATGGGGATGGGACTGGTTTTAGAATTAGATCTACAAATCATGTGGATGTGACAGGTGATGGATTTAGAGCTAAAAATTATGGTATGGAACTGCCGATGGAATTAGATCTACAAATCATGGGTATGGGACTGGTTTTAGAATTAGATCTACAAATCATGTGGATGAGACTGGTTTTAGAATTAGATCTACAAATCATGTGGATGAGACAGGTGATGGATTTAGAGCTACAAATTATGGTATGGAACTGCCGATTGAATTAGATCTACAAATCATGGGGATGGGACTGGTTTTAGAATTAGATCTACAAATCATGTGGATGTGACTGGTTTTAGAATTAGATCTACAAATCATGTGGATGAGACTGGTTTTAGAATTAGATCTACAAATCATGTGGATGAGACTGGTTTTAGAATTAGATCTACAAATCATGTGGATGAGACTGGTTTTAGAATTAGATCTACAAATCATGTGGATGAGACAGGTGATGGATTTAGAGCTACAAATTATGGTATGGAACTGCCGATTGAATTAGATCTACAAATCATGGGGATGGGACTGGTTTTAGAATTAGATCTACAAATCATGTGGATGAGCTACAAATTATGGTATGGAACTGCCGATGGAATTAGATCTACAAATTAGTTCTACAAATCATGGGGATGGGACTGGTTTTAGAATTAGATCTACAAATCATGTGGATGTGACAGGTGATGGATTTAGAGCTAAAAATTATGGTATGGAACTGCCGATGGAATTAGATCTACAAATCATGGGTATGGGACTGGTTTTAGAATTAGATCTACAAATCATGTGGATGAGACTGGTTTTAGAATTAGATCTACAAATCATGTGGATGAGACAGGTGATGGATTTAGAGCTACAAATTATGGTATGGAACTGCCGATTGAATTAGATCTACAAATCATGGGGATGGGACTGGTTTTAGAATTAGATCTACAAATCATGTGGATGTGACTGGTTTTAGAATTAGATCTACAAATCATGTGGATGAGCTACAAATTATGGTATGGAACTGCCGATGGAATTAGATCTACAAATTAGTTCTACAAATCATGGGGAAGGGACTGGTTTTAGAATTAGATCTACAAATCATGTGGATGAGACAGGTGATGGATTTAGAGCTACAAATTATGTTATGGAACTGCCGATTGAAATAGATCTACAAATCATGGGGATGGGACTGGTTTTAGAATTAGATCTACAAATCATGTGGATGTGACTGGTTTTAGAATTAGATCTACAAATCATGTGGATGTGACAGGTGATGGATTTATAGCTACAAATTATGGTATGGAACTGCCGATGGAATTAGATTTAAAAATCATGGGGATGGGACTGGTTTTAGAATTAGATCTACAAATCATGTGGATGAGACAGGTGATGGATTTAGAGCTACAAATTATGTTATGGAACTGCCGATTGAAATAGATCTACAAATCATGGGGATGGGACTGGTTTTAGAATTAGATCTACAAATCATGTGGATGTGACTGGTTTTAGAATTAGATCTACAAATCATGTGGATGTGACAGGTGATGGATTTATAGCTACAAATTATGGTATGGAACTGCCGATGGAATTAGATCTAAAAATCATTGGGATGGGACTGGTTTTAGAATTAGATCTACCAATCATGTGGAAGTGAGTGTGTGTGTGTGTGTGTGTGTGTGTGTGTGTGTGTGTGTGTGTGTGTGTGAGTATGCATGTGTATGTGTGCATACATGCGTGCGTGCGACCGTGCGTCCATGTGGACCACACTTTGAGAACCAGATAAATAGCCGATCTACAAGCTCACAAAGTTACACAGTGCAACTTATTGTGAGCTTGTAAATCATGTGAGACCACTGACTCAGCACTGTAATTAAAGTTAATAAGGAGCACCTTTGCTTCTGAGCTGTAGAACTGTTTGTTCAAGATATGGGCCATATCCATTGGTTTGAATAGGGAGCGCAAGTGTACGAACTGATCGCTCTCCCGGAAACACGAAAAGTTGAAAACACATAGTCTTTGCTCGGGGAGTGGCTCGGTGAGTGGCTCTACGAACATTGCGATTCTGATGTTAAAAGGATCAATAATGTGCGCATGAGAGCAAGCTAGAAATGTTTGGGGGAAAATAAAAAAAATCCGAAAACCAGAAAAAAAATGACTTGAGGTGAATGGGGCGTCTGAGGCGCGACCCGGCACTCAGAGGGCCATAGATGAAATTCTGTAAGTCTCTGTTTTATTTTAGTTGCACTTTACGAAACACGACGAGCGTGGCTACAAACGTGCCAAAAAACATGCATACATTTTAAATATTCTGGC
>NC_137823.1:4375021-4427521 GCF_963921795.1 Nannobrachium achirus
TGTAGCGCCCAGACAGATGGGGGGCTGTCACTGCCACCAGGCCATGTAGTTAGCGCACTCCTTAATGTGTGTGTGTGTGTGTGTGTGTGTGTGTGTGAGTGTGTGAGTGTGAGTGTGTGTGTGTGTGTGTGTGTGTGTGTGTGTGTGTGTGTGTGTGTGTGTGTGTGTGCGTGCGTGCGTGAGTGCGTGTGTGTGTGCGTGCGCGCGCCTCACTTCCTGGAAAGCCTCCCAGATATGGGCTCTGTGTTTGATTTTAAGTTGAGAGGAACAGAGGGCGCGTGGAGAACACCATATGACACACACACAGTCAAATTCTCAGTGTAGATTTTACTCTGAAGAGAGTGCGAATGGACTCACTAAGGGGTTTACTGTGTACTCAGGGGGATGGAGATGGGATAAGAGCAATGGCAGGGTTCATCCAATTACATTCATCCTGTATTTTGCTTGTTCATTGAGGTATGCATTGATGATATGATTTGAACTTAAAAAACTGAAATGGTTTGAGGGAGATGGTGAACGAGGACGCAGAGCATTTTGTTAATGTTTCATTACATTGACAGTGTTCAGTGAGTGCTTTGTACAAATCATTAGGCCTGGATAATTACTAGAAAATACAGATATTTAGAACCAATAACTGACTTGATCTTGCTCATGTAGGTCAATCGAAAAATCATGTTTTTATTAGATTGGCCTGATTAGCCACGTAAAGCTGTATTGTACTTTGATTTGTATAATGGTGGTTTAAAAGAATAGTGAGAATAGCCGATGTGTGCGTGCGTGCGTGCGTGCATGCCTGTGCTTGTTGTGCGTGTGTAAATATGGGGCTGATTAGCCACGAAAAGCTGTATTGTACTTTGATGTGTATAATGGTGGTTTAAAAGAATAGTGAGAATAGCCGATGTGTGCGCGCCGTGCGTGCATGCCTGCCTGTGCTTGTTGTGCGTGTGTAAATATGGGGCTGTGTGTGTGTGTGTGTGTGTGTGTGTGTGTGTGTGTGTGTGTGTGTGTGTGTGTGTGTGTGTGTGTGTGTGTGTGTGTGTGTGTGTGTGTGTGTGCGTGCTTGCTTGCGTGCGTGCGTGCGTGCGTGCGTGTGCGTGTGCGTGTGTACACGCATGCACAAACATGCATGGGCAGTGGAGGTGAGCGGCACAGATAGGAGGGAACTCGGGGAAAAGGCTCTGGGTTCCAGGGGTCAATGCTTCTCATTCATATCAGCTCGGTGGGAGGTTGAGAGCTTTCTGGAATGTTCCAAACAAGGCGTCAGTGTCTGAGGGGACATTGTGAGGACGCAGCGCTCTGGACTTGACAGTTTGACACCGGCTTTTCCCCCCTCCAGTGGGGGTCTTTGTCTCATGGGAGTTGACGCCAGGGGCGTCACAAGGGGTAGGAAAGTGGGACTGAGTAACTGGGGCCCAAGGTGGAGGGGCCCTAATAACTTTATCTATTGAAAAATAGCAGATATACAAGCTCACAGCGCGGCACCGAGTGCCGCGCTGCGAGCTTGTAGATCTGCTATTTTTGAAAAGTTGTGAAAATGTGTGAAAATCTTTGAATATATGTATTTTTAAGCGAACATTTCTAACTCAAATATTGCTTCTGGGGGTCCCTGGAACTAAATATTTTGAGATCAGGGTCCGTGGCCAAATACATATCATCTTGGGGGTCCTTGACATAGGTTTCTTGCACACATTTTCACGATTTTTCAAAAATAGCAGATCTACAAGCTCGCAGCGCGGCACTCGGTGCCGCGCTGTGAGCTTGTATATCTGCTATTTTTCAATTGTTAACATTGATGGGGGGCCCGCAGTGAATCCTTGTACCCAGGGCCCAGAATTTGGTGTGACGCCCCTGGTTGGCTCACAACAGACCCACTGTTTACTCAGCCAGTGGGTTGAAGTGCATCGAGTGAATTCCGTTTTGTCCGCGGCCGAGGTACGGGTTTGATCCTTTTTGGTTGATGTTTTGTAAGTCCATTTACAAGTCAGGACTCTGAGCTGACTGCTGTGATCTTGCCAAGCAGCCACGTCCATGGCTCAGTTTAGTAGAAAATAGCTGATCTAAAAGTAGATGTGCTTTTATTTACGTATACGTAATTAAGGCCCCTTTCACACCCAAAGTCCGCCTAGAAGGTCCGGATCAGGGACCAAATGTTTGTTGCATTTTGAATTTGGTCCGGTTAGCGTTCACATGGGACGTTTGTCAAAAGAACCAAATATGTAAACAAATGACACGTGGTCACAGGCGGCAGAATAGGCTATTCCTATGGAAAATTACTTCACTGCCAAACTAGAACATAACTAAGTGTTGTTTTAATTTTGTCATTAATTCAAATAACTATGAGCACATTCCATATTCCAATTAATTATGTGTTATTAATCACTGCCGCTTCCTATAGGCTACATCTTTGTTTTAACACATGGGAAGCCAAGGTTTCTAACATTTCTAGCTGTTGCTGCTGCCGTCGTTCACCTACGCTTTAATTTTGAAGAGCCTCGGAAGCTTCGTGCGTGTGCACGTGAGTGTCCACTGGCGATTGAGGAGGATAATCTATTTGTTTACAAACGCTCGCGAAACTAAAATCCAAACCGGGGCCGACCATCGCGGTAAAGTGTCGCCATGAAAACAATCAGATCTCTGCTTCCCTGGCGTTCTTTGCACCTTATTCATAGATAAAGCCCTTTTTATGTTTCAGCATAGAATAGAAATCAATGCAGCCTAGACGTGCCCTTTTGTCTCCCTGCGAGCTACGTTATGACGTATGGACCAGGGTCTTTCACTGACAACACAGGATGCATGCAGCTCCATGTAACCAAGTTAACCCTTTGTCTCGTTCCTGAACGAGACAACTCCTTTTGGTACAGCGACCTCCAGTTGCTGTATCTCGTTACTGAACGAGTTTGGCCCCTTGGGTGTTAAGGGGTCGTTCCCACCAGGGTCCTTTGGTCCACTTAAAAAGGACCGGCTGTTGTGACCAAACAAAGGGACCATGGTCCTGTTAAAAATGCAGGACTCGGTCCCCTTCCAAAAGGACCATGGTCCGGTCCTCTGCGGTTGTGAACGCAAACAGACTTTATAGAGGACCAAATATAGGTCTGTTCAGCCTACAGTGCATTCTGCATTGTGTGTTGTTCATTGAAGAACAATATGGAAAATATAATAAACCACTACTCGTGAGGCTACGGTATATTGTAACTTCTACGTTCTACTAGGAGAGAGATTCCTCCGTCCGTCCATCCATCGCTTGCTGCCTAAAATGTGTGCGTTTTCGCTTCTTTAAGCCTCATGTCATAATGTAAGCATTTCTCACCCTCATGGTAGTATACCTTTACTTTGAGGAATCAGTCATCATGTCCCCAAATACAGTAGCAGAGATTATCCAACAAGGATGGTATTTAGACTCAAGGCATTGTTAGCTGATGCTAAAATGCTGCAACTAGAGATTACTGATTCAAAGCTTCATGCTTTGACATATTAAGCAAATTACGCACCACCCGAAGCTTCCAACATCTGTCTATTTTATCTGCGCTTCATACACACGAGGTGAGTAAATACACATACACATTGTCAAGACTCACTTGAAAAGCAGAGTCCGCCCACCATCGTTTTACATAACAGCTGTCTTCTAAATAAGAGGTTAAGTGCAGGCAATTACGTGAGTGTAATGTGTAGGAGAGTCTGTTTGCTGGCCCCAGGGAGGGCAGAGACAAAGGAGTGTCACCCAGGTGACACAGCAATTACCCGGCCAGTGGCGGCCACTGATTCCTTGGGAACGGGAGTCCCAAGTCTCCTGTGTCCCCCCCAGGTTAAAGCAGCCTGAGAATCCACTGCGGTCATACCTCTGGGATTACAGAAGTCAATCCCTTACCCTCTTTTTCATCTCTTTCACTCTCTCTCTCTCTCCAGTGGCGTCAGTTCGGAAAAAGCTAAGGTATGGCAACATGACTGGTGTCTTGCACGCGCGCGAAGGCATGATATATTTATTTTAAGAAGTACATTTTTTCCCCCGTTTCTATGGTTTCTTGGGCTGGATACGGCAGCCTGGAACGGTTGTTCAAGTGCAGCTAAACTTGGCATGTTAGTAAACGTGCCACATTAACAATAATGCATTGCACCTGTGCAGCTGACCTACGGAACCTGGGAATATACCATCTTGTCAAGATGGGGAGAATACAAGTGTGGAGAATAGAATTATAATATCTTGTTGAAGTGACCATTTTGTTACATTTTGCATTTGTAGTTATTTTACTGTAATTTAACAACTTAATAACCAGCGCAGATAGACAAAGAGACATTCATGGATTTATATTTAAAAGTAACTTTTATTTTCCCCGCTGGACCCAGGGTATGGCAGCTGCATACCCCTGCCATACCCAATTGACGCCCCTGCTCTCTCTCCCCCCCCCCCCCCCCCCCCCCCCCCCCCCCCCTCCCTCTTTCTCAGTCTGAGATCTTGCTACAATCGGACCAAGGTCACAGAGTTTCTGCATTAGACATTCCACTGGGGTCCGGGAACTGACTGGTAATGTGATTGGTGCAGAATGCACAAAGTGGCCTTCTTTCCATTCCTACGCCAGACCAAGACTTAATTGACTATTCAGGAACAATAGCGTCTCAAAGAATTTATGCTGATGCTCGCTTGGACTAAAATAATAAATGCTTGCCGGGCGGGGTTAGCGGAAGTTGTCTCGTCTAATTAAAAGAAAATTAAAGAACAGGATGTTCTGGTTGCGTTTACAGATTATTCTAGAACTGCACTCTGTTGAGGTGCCAACTTGCAACTTGTGCACAAGTAGGCCAAGTATATTGTGCGCCATGAGGTGTGCTCACCACTGGCGACGCCAATGACATCACCACTGGCATCACCAGGAATGCTGGTCCCTCATTGGCTGTTAATGATGACGTTGCCAGAAATGCTGGTCCCTGATTGGGCTACGGGCTTAAACAAATGACGACACCGACATACTAGGGCATTCACGAATAGTCATTTTTAGTATTTGAATTATTCGACCTCAAAGTATTCGAATAGTCGAATGTTCGACAGGACTGGCCAAACTGTTAAATATTAAGTAAGCAAGAGGCTATTTTCACAATATTTATCTGCGGAACCGAGTCACATTAAATGTAATACCTACAATTCCAAGTGCTTGTCAGGGTGGGGGTTCCCAGTTCAAATATGTTTATTTTGCGGGTCACGGCCTAAAAAGGTTTGAGAAGCCCTTGGTATAGAGCATTAACAAATTCATCCACCAGGGGCATTGACAACTCATTCTTATGACTTCCTATCTAGCCAAGCTTTATAAACCAGGGGTTGACAAGGTTGCAGAGGCACTTGCCCATCGGGCAAGTACAGGTCATGTTCTACTTGCCCAAAGGTCATGCCCACTTGCCCAAAAAGTAAATCGAATCGCCCATTATAAAATGATAGGTAAAATTTTAATAACTGTTCAATTTTCCTACATACAGTAGCTATGATTGAATATGTCTATGGGTTCACACCTATTTTATATTTTTAAGTGTAGCAACAGTGAAAACAGCACTTATATTTGGTGTTGTGTTTATAGACAGTTGCGTCCCCACACAAACAAGCACTTGCCCGGTCGGGCAACCTGAAAGTAAACTCCACCTGCCCTAAAGTTTTATTTACCTGCCGGGGGCAGGTGGGCAAGCCTTAGTGTCAATGCCTGTAAACTATATATTTTTCAAAGAGAAAACAATAAAAAAAAAGAAAAAAAAGCGAATATTCGACTTCGGTGAACAGCGTCGAATAGTGACTTTGATATTCGAATATTCGAATATTTGGTGAATGCTCTACGACATACATACCCACCCAGCCGATCGCAGTACTTGCGCGCTCTGCTTACCCTAACTAGACTCTGTCGAGGTGCCAACTTGCGATTTGTGCACTCGTATATGGACAGTATATCCTATTTGTGCAACAGCAGAGACGGTAAGTACTGTGATTGGTGCTCGGTATGTGACGACACTTTTGATTGGTGGTGACGCCTCGGTGACCTCACATCTAGGGGGAGGGTTATTTATGCAGGTCACACTTATTGGTGGTGATGTCACCGGGAATGCTGCTCCCCCATTGGCTAAAGGCCCTCCCTTTGTACTGTCGGCTGTGACAGTACAAAGCCTGTGGACGTCTGAGGCATCTTAGGCATGTTAACAGAATCTACAGAAGGGAACTATGACATAATCATGCATCTGTAAACCACAAACTAGACGTTTTTAATCTGTTAAATTCTTAATGCACCAACCCCCCCCCCCCCCCCCCCCCCCCTCATTTTGTTGAATACGTTTTTTTTTTTTTTTTTTTTACTAAACTCATATATATTAGGAATTATAAGACATAATACTTATGGAAAGTGGAAAAACAGTATATCTCCAACAGTTTGTGGAACAACAGTCCGTTACAAGCAATATTCAGCAGACAAAGGGAGCAGATAACATTAAAACAGACCATTGAACAAAATGAGGGGGGAGTGCATTAACAATTTAACAGATTAAAAATGACTAGTTTGTGTTTTACAGTCTGGTAAATCAAAACATAATCTATATTACAAAAAAAAAAATGATATGGACTTAGACTGTTATTCGTCTCAGGTACTCAATTGATCCATGTGTAACTCAGAGAGTGTACAAATTAATGTACATTTGTGCCCGCTCAAAGCTAAATGAACAGTGGACTTTCCTGCTGCCTGTAACCGTGTTTCTCATCCTCTCTCTGCAGCTCTCAGTGAAGGCATTGTGAACGTGCGAGTACAGCTGTTCTAGAGAGCCACGCCTCTGGAGCGCCAAGAGGTTTTGTTTCCTCAGCCACCGAAAGCAGCAGATCTACAAGCTCACGGCGGGTCCCATTGTGACGCGTTGTGAGCTTGTAGACCTGCCGTTTTCGGGGTTCGCAAACACCTGCACGTAACCATAGGGATAAGTCGGGTGTCCCGGAGTGACAGGCTGTCATTCACGTGTCACACGAGCTTAACCTCCAGTCCTGCAGGTAAAGCAAAGTGGAGTCAGGGAGCTTTACAGACAAGGCTCCTGACCTCAGGGGCGTCGCAACCAAATTCGGGGCCCTGGGAACAAGGATTCACTGCGGGCCCCCCATGAATGTTCTTCATAGGGGGAGGGGGTTTAACCCATTTAGACTGGGAACGCATTATTACACGTTGTGTTGTGCTTTAACTTTTGAAAAATAGCAGATATACAAGCTCACAGCACGGCACCGAGTGCCGCACTGGTGCCGCGCTGCGAGCTTGTAGATCTGCTATTTAAAAAGAAATGTGAAAATTTGTGCACGTCTTAGAATATTTGAAATCCTTCTAAGGTCTTTTTAAAAACCTATGTTTCTATGTCAGTGGTGCTCAAACCTTTTCATGTGAAGGACCCCCAAAATGATATGCATTTGGCCACGGACCCCCATCTCAAAATATTTAGTTCTAGGGACCCCCCCCCCCATAAGCAAAACTTTAGTTACAAATGTTCGCTTAAAAAATACATATATTCAAAGATTTGCACTCATTTTCACGATTTTTCAAAAATAGCAGATCTACAAGATCACAGCGCGGCACTCGGTAGCCTACCAATTAAAAGTTTTAAAGTATTAGTTTACGAGCAGGACTCCCCCTCCCCTCTTCAGCCTATGAGGCTTCTAACAGGCTTCTATCAATCAACTAATGAATGGTTCAATAGGCTGTCAGTTCCCATGCTGGGAACTCTGAGACAATGAAGACAAAGTGCTGCCCGAACCTCAGTAAAACAGTTTTAGCACCTATTAACGGTTTGAAGAGGACCCGTGTGCCACGGCTCTTGATGATGTTTCATGCAGCACTACTCACACACACACGCACTCATGCACGCACACACGCACACTCCTGACGACCAAGACATTTCCAGTTATACATCTTACCAGTAAGACTCCCTAATCGGGAGATAAGCGACCGTCAGGTGGCATACACAAACTCTAGAAGGCAATGGTAGCCAATCAGGAGGGAATATGGGAAATGGGACAGATCCATGTTGATGACATGACTGTAGAGATACTGTGTACCGCTTTGCATGATTTCAGGCCAAAATCTGTAGGAGCAGTGTCCAAAAATGTGTTTTGCTAAAATCGGCCTCATGGTGGCGCTAGAAGAGGGCCATGTGAGAAATGAGGGGTGGAGGTTGTGGTTTGGCAGTGTGTGTGCAAAGTTTGTCATGGATCGGGGCAGAGAGGTAGGGGGAAAATGTGACGTGACGTGGCGGACGGACTGACTGACTGACTGACTGACTGACTGACTGACTGACTGACAGCCGGTGGAGGTTTTGATAGTAACTGAGACCTGACGGTCGCAACAACCTTAAGCTCACTGGTTTGGTCTCTATAGGCAGCGAGTTAAAATGGGCCCTGGAAAGCCTGCGCTGCGTTTCCCTTAATGAGGTTCAGTCGGTTCATCCTCGCCATCTTTGCTCTTCTCTCTGTTTCCCCGTCCTCAGCCTTTTATCTGCTCCGCATAAATACAAGTTTACGACAACATGTCCACACAGAGGAGGAGGCAGGGAACCAGAGACAGAGACAGAGAGGTATAGGGAAGGGGGGGGAAGGGGGGAGAGGCAGACTGAACGGGGGCAGACAGAGACGGGGGTAGGGGGGCAAATGAGGGGGCAAATGAGCTGAAGATGGAGTAAAAAGTCTAATCATGTAGGGTACCCTCAGGGGGTACGCAGAAGTACCCACTTTTTTCCCGAACCACAGGTCTATGACTTATGAGACTCCCTGACTTCCATTATTAAAAAGGTTATTAAAGGGATCCCTAGCTAATACGACAAATGTGCCTTAATACATTATACAGCGTAAAATAAAAAACACGTTAATTATTTTATTTCTTCTAGAAATATCTAATCTTTCACTCAATAGGGGAAATGCCCGTCGCAAGTTGATGATGTCATAAATGTAATTTGTGATCTATCCCCATGGAATTTATGGCATGCATGTGAAAATAAAAACAAACGTAATACTTCCTATGGTTAATATGAGCATCAAATCAATATTTCAAATGTGTTTGTGTTTAGTTTTTTTGCACATGCGTGACATAAAGATGATACATGACATTTATGACATCATCAACTTGCGACAAGCATTTCCCCTATTGAGTGAAAGATTAGCTATTTCTAGAAGAAATAAAATATTTAAGGTGTTTTTAATTTTACATTGTAGTTATAGAGGACAATTCTAATGTATTATTAAGGCATATTCGTCGTATTAGCCAGGGATTCTTTTAAATATTTCAAAAAGGATAGTAAGTTAGTTAGTTAAGAAATGTTACTCGGATCCAAAGGACTGCACTGCGCAAACGTACAGACAGACACACACACACACACACAGTCGGACCCTCTTACAGACGGCCGGCCTCCTGCAGAGCCACGCCATAAAGAAGACAGACCGAACGACCGGCAGAAAGAGTACAATAAAACGCAGGAAGCGGCTAGGACGAGGAGACAGGAAAATGCAGGGGGTGGGGGTGGGGGGGGGGGGGGGGGTGTCTTGGTGTCCTGAAGGGATACAGACAGGGAGAGATGACATGTCTCCTTTCCGACATGTCTCCATTCCGACACTAACCCTATCTCTAACCCTTACCCTAAACCCCTATGGAAGTGTCGCCACTCCGAAAATAAGAAGTCAATTTCGGAGTGGCGACATGTCGGAATGGAGAGCGACACCCTCAGATAATGCAGTGGTTCTCAGACTTTGAAATTTCAAGCGGTTTCAAATGGTTCCATTCCATTTGTACACTGTCAGAGTTACAGACGTGCAAGGGTAAATTTAGACCAGTGGTTCTCAGCCTGTGGGTCGGTGTCCCCAGATGATCAACTTAATGTGCAACATTGTTTTCCCACTCAACAGTAATCAAACCAACATAAAGTTTAAGTGTATAGAGGGTGTCTGCACATTTCTAAAATGACAAATTAAACAGAAATTGGGAAAATAGCCGCAGCGTGAGGCGTTGTGACCATGTAGATCTGCTGTTTTCACAATAGAACCGTGTTATACAAAATGTAATGCCTCAACTCTTAGTGCTCGTCAGGGTAGGGGGGTTAAAATATGATTATTTTGGGGGTCCTGGCCTGAAAAGGTTGAGAACCACTGATTTAGACGCCCATAAAGGAACCAAGAGAGTCCCTGAAATCCACTTCTTTGTGAACCACTGAGATAAAGAGCAAGAGAGAGCTGAACAGAACATGAAGAAATATCACGGCAGGGGGTTGGGGGTGATATTTGTGGGGGGCTTCAGGGCGTTTGTTAACAGATTGGGAGGGTAAAACATATGGCTCTGTGTATTATTGATGGCACATCGGTGCTGGGGGGGGGGGGGGGGGTTTCGCCCGCAGTGATTTTCGTGTGGCGTAACACGGAGGCTCCGAGGCCGCTCGCTCGGGCGCTGCAGTTGGTTTAGAGTCATTAAAGATTTAGAGACGACGGGCGAATGGTAATGAGCAGGCAGTCCTCACTGGAGAAGAGATCACATACTGAAAGAGAGGAAAGAGAAGATGATGACACACGTACGCACGCACGCACACGCGCACGGACACGCGCACACACACACACACACACACAAACATGCACGCACACACGCACGCACGCACGCACGCACGCACGCACACACACACACACACACACACACACACACACACTCAGAGATGGGAGGGTTAGGGAAACGGTATAGGGCATGGGTCTTCAACAGGGGGTCCGGGACCCCTAGGGGGTCCTCAGAGTTACTACAGGAGGTCCTCCAAATCTTCCAATCCTTTTTATATTAACAACTTGAACCCTAGTGTCCATATTCTGAGAACTGTAGCTCTGCACCAAAGCCTCTACACGCTGCGAGGCGTTGTGAGCTTGTAGATCGGCTATTTTCGGCTTTGGTGTAGAGGAGAAAAAGAGCAGACTAAGTACAGAGTGAAAGGTCAAGTTCATTAAGTATTGACGGTTCAAGTGGTTAAATATCTGAAAACACAAATTGACATGAATCCAAAATACACTGATGATTGTGCTGTCAAACGATGAAACTATATGGAATCTATGAACAGGTTGTGGGGGTCCCTGCTTCATCACTCTCTCAGCTAAGGGGTCCTTGACCTGAAAACATTGAAGACCCCTGGTATAGGGGCTAAATTGATGAGAATATAATATATAATATACGTACAGTAGATTTGCTATTTTTTCATCGTAGGCTACAACTAAATACGGTATATCCACCTGTTTCCGCGAGAATTTACTGTGGCATTATCTGCGGACATACAAGCTCGCGTCGCGTCGCAGATGCAACCGTTGTGAGCTTGTAGATCACACTCGGCTGCGGCGCCGGAAGCTAGTTATACTTTCTGCGCAATGCACGATGGGATGTTGGAAAGTTGTGGATAGTGTTTAAGTGGTTCTATACACTGCACCCGCAACAGGCCAAGGTTTGTACCACTTGTGCGCGCGCGTGAGCGAGTGTGAGCCTCAATGGCCCTTTGTTGGTCCTGACTCTCTATAGACATACAACCCCAGACACCAGCTGAGAAGGTGTGTGTGTGTGTGTGTGTGTGTGTGTGTGTGTGTGTGTGTGTGTGTGTGTGTGTGTGTGTGTGTGTGTGTGTGTGCGCGTGTGTGTGTGTGTGTGTGTGTCAAACCCATTAATTCTAGACTTTAATTATAAAAAGACCCAGCCCTGTAGTCAGTCTTGCCACACCAGAAACCCCCCAGCCACAGCAACAAGTCCTCCTAACTCTCTTAAAAGTTACTTTTAAATATAAATCCATGAATGTCTCTTTGTCTATCTGTGCTGGCTATTATGTTGTTAAATTACAGTAAAATAACTACAAATGCAAAATGTTACAAAATGGTCACTTTAACAAGGTATTCTCCCCATTTTGACAAAATGGTATATTCCCAGGTTCAGCAGGTCAATTCATTATTGTTAATTGTGGCACGTTTACTAACCAAGTTTAGCTGCACTTGAACAACCATTCCAGCCTGCCATATCCAGACCAAGAAACCGTAGAAACGGGGGGGAAAAATAGAATGTACTTCTTAAAATAAATGTATCATGCCTGTTGCTAAGTTATGGCAACATGACAGTCATGTTGCCATACCTTAGCTTTTTCTGAACTGACGCCACTACTCTCCAGTGTTTTAGAGAAGCAGGCGTCAATGATCCATTGATTCTGCAGGCCTTCTCCCTGGCTCGCTCTGTGCCCTCTCCTCTCCATCTCTCTCCTGGGATTAACCCAGCCTCCCAGCCAGAGGCTCACACAGACGGATTAACTGCCCCTTATCGAGCAGCAGACACTGATTTGGGATCAGATAACTCTTTGACAGTCCTAATTGTCACCATTAAGGACTCCGAGGGTGATGTCAGATAGACTAGAGCAACTGGCTCTCGGCCAGGTGCAGCGCTGTAAAGGAACTGCGTGCGCTTACTGAAGTACCTGTACTTAAGTACCATTTTGAGGTGTTTGTACTTTACTTGAGTGTTTCCAATTTCTAGTACTTTTACTTCTACTCCACCACATCTCGGAACCAAATATCGTACTTTTACTCTACACTACATTTATTTGAAAACTTTAGTTACTACTAGTTACTTTGTAGATTTTGATTAATATTACAAAACATACATTAACCACTTCTGCCCTGTATACATTTAGACCATTCGAAAATAGCCAATCAGCAAGCCCACAATGTGTCGCGATGCGATGCATTGTAGATCTGCTATTTTCAAAAGATTTGTATACATTTGAAAACTTCAAATGGGACATTCTGCATAAGAAGTACTTTCTACTTTTGGTACTTCAAGTAGATTTTGAATTCTGGACTTTTACTTGTAGAGTATTTCTCCATTGCAGTATTGATACTTAAGTTCACCCCCAAAATGACTTTTTTTTCTATTGATTACTCATGCCATGGAGACTTGAGTTCAATCATATATTTTTTTTGTATTTTTCACATTCCTAAGACAAAATATAATATATTATTGTAAATTTGCCCCGATTGATTCCGGATGGCTACCCAAATGCATTTGGGTCCCCATCCGGAATCAATGGGGGTACATTTATTGTAATCAAATTATTGTCTTAGGTATGCGACAAAAAAAACAAAAGATCTTGTTGAACTCAAGTCTTCATGGCATGAGTAATCAACAGAAAAAAAGTCATTTTGGGGTTGAACTACTCCTCTAAGTAACAAAATGTGAGTGTCCCACCACTGGCCAGGTGCCCACTCCCCACTGAAACGTACCTTTCTGCGAGGGTGGAGTGGCAGGCAGCAGGTGGGCGAGGACGGCTCTTCTTCTCTGTTCCTCGGGACGCCGTCCTTCTTCAGCGTGCGGACGTAGGACACCCTCCTCTTGACGGCCCGCTCCTGGTTCCCAGGTCTGGGCTCCCACGAGTCCCGCCTGGCCCTGGTCTGGAGGCCCCGGTCCTGGCTGGTGGTCGGCACGGGACGTCCCACGGCCGAGGGCGCAGGTGCACCCCGTCGCCCTCTCTCCAGGTAAACGTGAACGCACATGCACAGCGCGCTGAGCAGAATGCACGCGCGGAGCAGCAGTCCCCTTGTGAGGCGGTCCTTGCCCATGCCTAGTGGTGTCCACTGTGGATGGTTTGTCCCTTTCACAGTTTACATGCCTTAATTATTCTCTATCTCGCTCTCACTTGCTTCAGTCCATCTCCGAGACAATAAGTTGTCGGGTTTGTCTTTGCTGTTTCATTCTCTCCCCCTAGCCCATTGTTTCCTTCTCCTTGCACAACTAATGTCCCTCGTTTCTCTTCGGGTCCGCCTTCTCCCTCGTTGGGGTCCAAAGTCCAGCATTTAGAGAGAAGTGAGTGAGTTAGAAAGGAGATTAACACAAAAGCTGCAGGCATACGTGTGTCAGCTGGGTCTCAGTGTGTGTCAGGCACTGTGCACCAAGTCAGAAGAACATAGTGAGTGCATGCTTCCCTCATTGAAAGCTTTGGGAACTCCCTCCTTGAGCTAAGAAGTCCAACATAATACAGACACCCCTCTCTCTCTCTCTCTCTCTCTCTCTCTCTCTCTCTCTCTCTCTCTCTCTCTCTCTGTCTGTCTGTGTAATACCAAACATTCACTCTCTACCCTCCCTCAGTTTGCCTCTCCCGTCCCCCTAGAATCTCCAGTTACTGTGTAACTCTATATACTATGGGCAGGGCCTACAGAGCCACCGCTGGCGGCTGCCCAGGCCTCAGAACCTCTGCATGCTCACTGTGAACAGAGAGAGAGGAGTGACACACAGAGGAGAGAGAGAAAGAATGAGAGAGAGAGAAGAGGAGGAGGAGGAGGAGGAGGAGGAGAAGCTGGTGTTGGAGGGAGAGGTTTTTCACATTGTGTGCCTTTGAAAGAATGTCATGAGGAACAGAAGTAGGAGTAGCTCTGGTAGAGAAAGAAAAAGGCATCGATGCTGACTCATTGTGTGTCTAAAACAGGGGTTCCCAAACGTTTTTGTCTCAGGGCACCCCATAAAATGTTTTTAATCCGAGGCACCCCTACATTATAATTTTCACTCCCAGCAACTTATTGCGACCGTAAGGTCGCAGTTTAGTTGCGACCGTAAGGTCGCAGTTTAGTATGAAAACCTCCACCGGCCGTCCGTCGGTCACACGTGCGGTCGACCGCACGTCACACGTGCGGTCGACGTGTGATGAGGTCACGATGAGTCATCTATGCCCAAATATAGATTTCTAGGTCAGATGGCCCATAGAGTTTGTGATGTCAAACCTAGCAACCCAATATAAACAAACCTGATGTCAGACCTGAAGTATCCTTTTATACCCATATATGGAGATACAGAGATCTCCATATATGGGCATATTAGAAAGCCCATATATGGGCATATACGGATGACATCAGGGATATCCATATATGGGCATAAAAGGGACAAGGGCTTACAGTTAAGAGATCTCCATATATGGGCATATCAGAAAGCCCATATATGTTCATATACTGATGACATCAGGAATATCCATATATGGGCATAAAAGGGACAAGGACTTACAGTTAAGAGATCTCCATATATGGGCATAAAGGGACAAGGACTGTTACAGTAGATATAGAGATGTCCATATATGGGCATAAATGAACAAGGACTGACAAACACTGAGATCTCCATATAACCTATGGGAATATAAGGGACGAGGACTGTCAGCTTGTAGACCTATTTTCTAAATATTGTTGTACATTAAAAACTTGAAATGGGTCGTTCTGCATAGTACTTGGGATTTGTTGATGTAAATGTTCACATAGAGTGTAATAATTGGTAAAACAAACTTTTGGCCTATTTGTGGAGATAAGCGACCAACGGTCGCTTATCTCCCGATTAGGGAGTCTTACTGGTATGAAAACCTCCACCGGCCGTCCGTCGGTCACACGTGCGGTCGACCGCACGTCACACGTGCGGTCGACGTGTGATGAGGTCACGATGAGTCATCTATGCCCAAATATAGATTTCTAGGTCAGATGGCCCATAGAGTTTGTGATGTCAAACCTAGCAACCCAATATAAACAAACCTGATGTCAGACCTGAAGTATCCTTTTATACCCATATATGGAGATACAGAGATCTCCATATATGGGCATATTAGAAAGCCCATATATGTTCATATACTGATGACATCAGGAATATCCATATATGGGCATAAAAGGGACAAGGACTTACAGTTAAGAGATCTCCATATATGGGCATAAAGGGACAAGGACTGTTACAGTAGATATAGAGATGTCCATATATGGGCATAAATGAACAAGGACTGACAAACACTGAGATCTCCATATAACCTATGGGAATATAAGGGACGAGGACTGTCAGCTTGTAGACCTATTTTCTAAATATTGTTGTACATTAAAAACTTGAAATGGGTCGTTCTGCATAGTACTTGGGATTTGTTGATGTAAATGTTCACATAGAGTGTAATAACTGGTAAAACAAACTTTTGGCCTATTTGTGGAGATAAGCGACCAACGGTCGCTTATCTCCCGATTAGGGAGTCTTACTGGTATTTATATATAACATATCATCGTTGTCAGGTGGAAACCTTGTATGTCCAAAACCGTTCGTTTTGTATTTATCATCTATAAAATGTACTATCGCGAGGCGTTGTGTGCTTGTAGATCGGCTGTTTTCACTAGTTTTGTGCGACAGTCTTGTATGATGAAGCAGGGCTTTGCTTTACCAAAAGACATACACATTTGAAACTTGGAGATACGAGGTTTCTGCCCGACAGTGACGATATTTTAGTGATTATGTTGCAAGGAAAACGTTGAGATAATAGATATTTTGGTTAGAACTGACTGAAAATAACTTTGTACTTCAAGTTTAAAATGATACTAAATATTTTTTCAAGCCTCCAAATAACTTCCAAATATTATCAAATTATCTCGCTGCACCCCTGGACTGCCATCACGGCACCCCAGGGTGCCCCGTCACCCACTTTGAAAACCCCTGGTCTAAAATAAAAGAGAATGCACCGAAGTTAATACAAACTAGTGACAGAGTGTGGTTGCATGCTGGCGCGAATCGCGAGGAATCCACTGGGAAATGAATTCTGTCTTATTGTTTACTATGAGAAACGTCACAGCTTTCTGTGTAGACGTGTACACATTTTTACGGTCTATGGGTTTGCCGCTCTGACGTCATGCAGTAATGTCACTGTGATGTCACTGTGATGTCCGGCACAGCTTGTCCACGCATCCGTGTATCTCTGAAGTTCACGCCTGACACTGTGGTTCACTGTGACGTCACTGGTGATATCACAGGTGACATCACCTATGTAAAAGTCCATATTTGGGTATTCCCCAGAATCCCTTTTATGCCCATATATGAAGATCCCTGATGTCATCGATATATATCACTGGCCAGATGGCCAAGACATGGCCCATATCTGTGTGGCTGGTTCAGATAGGGATCTCCATGTATGGGCATAAAATATACTGTATGTTGTGATGTCATGGGAACCACTCTTAACAGAATCCCTTTTATGCCCATAAGATCAATATTCAGTATTAATCAATATTAAGCCCATATCTCATAGGACTTCAAATAGGAATGCCCATGTATGGAGGGAGACAGCCCATATCTGTGTGGCTGGTTCAGACAGGGATCTCCATGTATGGGCATAAAGGGGATGTACTATATACAGTACAGTACATGGATCTCCATATATGGGTACCAGGGGTCTCCATATATGGGTAACTGGTCGGATATACATCACTGGCCAGATGGCCAAGAATTGGCGCAACCTAGGTCGCATGTTGCCCTGAGGCGTCTTACTAGTATTATATAATGTGATGTCATGTGAAGCATGACCAATCCTGTCTGGCAGGACATTATAGCCGGGGAGCCACTGGGCCAAAATGAGAGAGGACCTGTGATGTCATGACATACTCCAAATTTTTGTTTGTCCTATTAATTTGGTCAATAAGGTACACAGAATGAGAGGCCTGCTCTGCCGGAAACACTGCGAAAAAAAGTTTCCCATTGACTTCACTATACTGGAAAAAAACACACCAAAAGAAGTAGCATGTGAGGGGTCAAACTAAGGGTTCTTCATGATTCTGAATCCATTGCAAGCATTTGTTTTGCATGAAAAACATTCCTTGGGCTAGATTTCAGCCTCTCAAACCTGTGAAAAGTGATGAGTCATCACTTTTCACCGTTATTTTGGTCCGTTTTCTAGCCCAAGGAATGTTTTTCATGCAAAACAAATGCTTGCAATGGATTCAGAATCATCAAGAATCCCTAGTTTGACCCCTCACATGCTACTTAAAGCATATTTTTTTTGGTGTGTTTCTTTCCTTTATATTGAAGTCGATGGAGTGAATATACAAATGGCCATAACTTTTTTTCGCAGGATTTCCGGCAGAGCAGGCCTCTCATTCTGTGGACCTTGATGACCAAATTAATAGAAAAAACAAAAATTAAAAGTATGTCATGACATCACAGGTAACATCCTATTCTTTGAGCTTTTGGGCCTGTGGCTCCCCGGCTATTATATTGTCCAAGATATCCAGCCTTACAACCTGGATAACATCAGTCACAAAGCAGCTTCTATAGCAACCACAACAATAAACAATATGAAAACTGTCATGAGAGCTCACTTCTTTTTCTAATAGTAGACGGTGCAGTGATAGATGAGGCCTCTGATGCCTATTCCTGATACTTTGCTGGGCGCCACATTGCACTGCAAAAAATCACACCCAGTGTGAAGTGAGCGGTGCCTTATATGAGTTCATTTCATTAAGCGTCCGGCCAATGAGCCAAGTGTGGGACATACATAGATACATATACAGTACATACTGTAGTATACATTCATACACACATATACAGTACATGGGGCTGCTAAGTCTGACATCATTTTGTAGGCAGAGGAGAACTTTTGGGGCCAAAAGGCCCCAGCGCCCATGAATCTTTTTACTATTTTTACTATTTACTAATTTGTCTTCTCTTTCTTGTTGACAGGAAAGTGGTAGAATTATACTTCAGTCGTTATTTTTGTCTCAGATCTGTTGAAATAGCGAGGGACACAGCACTGCCCATATTGACAATAAATCTGCTTGGAGGTCTGACTACAAAATGATGTCACGGCTTAAAAGCCCCATAGTATACATACATTCATACAAAGCCAGATGTAGGAGCGGTTAGTGCCGCGCAAAAATAGATGATCTAGTAGTAGTAGTTCATGCGATGTGTTGTGAGCTTATTTGTTATTCTGTGTGTGACACCAGAGTGCGACCGAGTATGAATCCAGCTTGAGAGGCCTTGCCGATGCGTGCGCCGAGTTTCAACGGTCCCATATACTGTATGCACATGACCATATATGGGCATAGCAGTCGGATCTGTGGCTCTGGATAGCCGGATCTCAGGTTTGTTCGTGGTTATGTCTGCGTCAGAGAGAATCTATCTATATCTACCAGTAAGACTCCCTAATCGGGAGATAAGCGACCGTTGGTCGCTTATCCCGTTGGTCGCTTATCTCCACAAATAGGCCAAAAGTTTGTTTTACCAATTATTACACTCTATGTGAACATTTACATCAACAAATCCCAAGTACTATGCAGAACGACCCATTTCAAGTTTTTGCCAGACCCATGAAATGGGTAGGCCTACATAAGCAAATGTCGGTCTGTCCGGGTTTTCTATATAAAGGGTATATATGATGATGACATGATGATGACATGCCTACAAAAGGCATGATGTCATAAATGATGATGACAGACAGGGGGTCTGGCACAACCAGGTTGACCTGGTCTAGTTAATGTACAACAATATTTAGAAAATAGGTCTACAAGCTGACAGTCCTCGTCCCTTATATTCCCATAGGTTATATGGAGATCTCAGTGTTTGTCAGTCCTTGTTCATTTATGCCCATATATGGACATCTCTATATCTACTGTAACAGTCCTTGTCCCTTTATGCCCATATATGGAGATCTCTTAACTGTAAGTCCTTGTCCCTTTTATGCCCATATATGGATATTCCTGATGTCATCAGTATATGAACATATATGGGCTTTCTGATATGCCCATATATGGAGATCTCTTAACTGTAAGCCCTTGTCCCTTTTATGCCCATATATGGATATCCCTGATGTCATCCGTATATGCCCATATATGGGCTTTCTAATATGCCCATATATGGAGATCTCTGTATCTCCATATATGGGTATAAAAGGATACTTCAGGTCTGACATCAGGTTTGTTTATATTGGGTTGCTAGGTTTGACATCACAAACTCTATGGGCCATCTGACCTAGAAATCTATATTTGGGCATAGATGACTCATCGTGACCTCATCACACGTCGACCGCACGTGTGACGTGCGGTCGACCGCACGTGTGACCGACGGACGGCCGGTGGAGGTTTTCATACTAAACTGCGACCTTACGGTCGCAATAAATACTAAACGACCAAATGTCTGATGTCCGCCCGGGACTAATCCTCTACTTTTGGTGAGGTTTAAGCTCGAGGATTGGTCAAGCTGCACATGACATTTCAGTCATCCAGATTATAAATACAGGTAATTACCTCAGGGGCGTCAATTGGGTATGGCAGGGGTATGCAGCTGCCATACCCTGGGTCCAGGGGGGAAAATAAAAGCAAAAGCAAATATAAATCCACAAATGTCTCTTTGTCTATCTGTGCTGGTTATTATGTTGTTAAATTACAGTAAAATAACTATAAATGCAAAATTGAACAAAATGGTCACTTTAACAAGGTATTATAATTATATTCTCCTCACTTGTATTCTACCCATCTTGATAAAATGGTATATTCCCAAGTTCCGCAGGTCAGCTAAACAGGTGCAATGCATTATTATTGTTAATTGTGGCACGTTTACTAACATGCCAAGTTTAGCTGCACTTGAACAACCGTTCCAGGCTGTCATATCCAGCCCAAGAAACCGTAGAAACGGGGGGAAAAATAAAATGTACTTAAAATAAATGTATCATGCCTGTTGCTAAGGTATGGCAACATGACTGGTGACACCAGTCATGTTGCCATGCCTTAGCTTTTTCTGAACTGACGCCACTGACTTACCTAAGGCTGCATAAGGATCTAATGTCTGATGTCTGTCTGATATGCCCGTATGGCGCCATCAAGCATCCCGTTGTCCAATCACGGGTAAGATCGGGTAAGGATCCCTTAGGGACGGGTAAAGACGGGTAAGGATCTAGTTGCGACCGTAGGTCGCATTTACTATGAAAACCTCAAGCTCATGTGCGCCAGTCAGTCACGCCCCATGTCATGCTCCATATATGGCAAAGACAAAATTCATTTGCAAGTGTGACTCGCAACCACACTTGCAAATTAATTCTGTCCATGTCTCTTATTGCCCCATATATGGAGGTCCCTGATGTCATCAATATCCCATATCAGGGAATGCCCATATATGGACATATCGTGTCAGTCTCATGATAACCAGTGTGGTTGTGGCAACACGAGTCACACTTGCAAATTAATTCCGTCCTTGTCCCTTTTATGCCCATATATGGAGATCCCTGATGTCATAAATTTTAAGCCCATATCTGGGAATGCCCATATACCGGTATGGACATATTGTGTCAGTATCTTTTGTTTCAGAAAGGGCGAGGTCGCTTCTTGCCCTAATATATCGTCGTTGTCGGGTGAAAACCTTGTATATCCAAGTTTCAAATGTGTACGTTCTTTCGCAAAGTAAAGCCGTGCTTCATCATACAAGGCCGTCGCACAAAAGTAGTGAAAACAGCAGATCTACAATGCTAGTTTAAATCATTTTTAAAATGATATACAAAACAAACGGCCTTGGACATACAAGGTTTCCACCCGACAACGACGATATATATATATATATAAAACCCTGCATCTCGCTTAGTTGGTTGAGCATTAATGGTCATCTACACTAGCCAAAGATTGCACAGAGTGTCGTCACCTCTACTGTAAGGGCATGCACAAGTATTATCCTGCAATAATTGCAAGTTCACTCTCAAAAAAAAAAAAACAGGAGCGGCATGCATTCTTATTTATATAAGTATATTAAATCTCTGGCAATAAACAGATGAGCTCAGAAACGTATGGGATTACATTTCCCAAGTAATCATTTTCACACTTAATATTCTGGCAGAAAGAAGGTTGCTTTATATTCCCCTCCTGAGTTGATGCAAACATCGACTTGCCTTCAGAAACCACTAAATCCAGTTTAATTCATGAACAAACAATAAACGAGAGGCATTTCTTGAGCTCCCATTTATTTAATATGTTATTGATATTGCACTGAGCAAGGAAACGCTTCACCGTGTTATTGGGCCTGCCAGGGTTTATATGGAGAAAATGAATGCAGAGGATTCTAGAGCAACTCTTAAGATATGCATTTATTGACAGTGTTTAAACTACTGTATGATAATGATGACGCTGCTTTCTTTCTTTCTTTCTTTCTTTCTTTCTTTCTTTCAGCCAGCTGTTTGGGGTGAATGAAAACAAACCAGTCCATGTTTTATATTGTCCGGTGTGTGGGACTTTACTGGCCCCTTGTGGATTAAAAGGAGAAATACATACATGCAGGCCAGTTGGACTCCACATCATCTTGGGTTTCAGTTTGTGTTATCATATAAAATATCAGGGGCCAAGAGACTCCCCAATGAATGAGTACAAGAATCAATACGTCAGTTGATCAGTTAGAGCAGGATTTAGGATGATGATCAATTCAAATGTCAAGTAGGTCTACTGTACATATTGTATATTGATGTTAGGTGAAGAGACAGTAGTAACAGCACTACTTGTAGTCTCAAATTACACACCTTCCAAACTGCAGCCTGTTGCTGTGTTTATGCATCTGTTTCCGTAGTGTAGTGGTTATCACGTTCGCCTAACACGCGAAAGGTCCCTGATTCGAGACCGGGCGGAAACATCCTGTGCGGGTGTTTATGAGGCTTTGTAGGCAAGCTTGCGTGTTTACCTCCAATGTGCATCTGTGCCAAGAAAGGAAAGCAAATGCCCCGCAATGTAGATTACCTTCTATACAGTAAGGTGGAATGAAGGTCCTGCGTTGTCCCACTTGTCTGGCATTAATGAAGACTCGCCATCAGTTCCGTGCTTTTAGTCGGGAGCCCCTGAAGAACCACTGCATCAGTTTCCGTAGTGTAGTGGTTATCACGTTTGCCTCACACGCGAAAGGTCCCCGGTTCGAAACCGGGCGGAAACTTGTGTGGTTGATACTGAGTCCCTTGACGCCAATGGGATGGGGAATCTGAATGCCACGTAAAGCCGATGTTTCAAGAAGTTTGCGATGCCGTGTGACTGGCAGGTCACAGGGCATGGCAGGGAGAATGTGTCCTCGTTAGTATAGTGGTGAGTATCCCCGCCTGTCACGCGGGAGACCGGGGTTCGATTCCCCGACGGGGGGATGCTTTCAGTTTAACCGCCAAGACCTCCGTGCAATGTGTTTCCTGAAAATAGCACATCATAAGCTGACCGGTGGGCATAGATTGGTCTTGCGATGAGTGGGAATAGAAGACCTATCTAGGGCACGGGAGGCCAGGAGTCTATCCACTATGCCATGCCATCCCTATAAATGCACTAGGCCTCTTTTGACTTGTTGCACCTTTTAAATTGGACGCAACGTACAATTAATAGGTTTTCCTATGCTTCATTTTTCACCAGAGGTTGCACTTACATGCATTGGTGGTTCAGTGGTAAAATTCTCGTACAACTAACAGGTTTTCCGACGCAACTAATAGGTTTTCTTATTTTGTGAAAAAAAGCTTCATTTTTCTGCAGAAGTTGCACCTACATGCATTGGTGGTTCAGTGGTAGAATTATCGTACAACTAATAGGTGTTCCTACAAAATGAATAGGTGTTCCTATTTTGTGAAAAAAGCTTCACTTCCCACCAGAAGTTGCATTGGTGGTTCAGTGGTAGAATTCTCGCCTGCCACGCGGGAGGCCCGGGTTCGATTCCCGGCCAATGCAGGGTGCTCTTTAGAATAATGTGCGGGAATGGTTGCGTTCCCTAAAAAAAGGGGGGGGAAAAGAGGCAGAAATTGCACACATTTCAGAAATCAACGATGCCACTGTTTCCACTACATAGTGCTTCCCTGTGGGGACCAAATCCCGGCTCCTTGGTCATCAAAGCATTGCGACATTAGTAACAGCACTACTTGTAGTCTCAAATTACACACCTTCCAAACTGCAGCCTGTTGCTGTGTTTATGCATCTGTTTCCGTAGTGTAGTGGTTATCACGTTCGCCTAACACGCGAAAGGTCCCCGGTTCGAGACCGGGCGGAAACATCCTGTGCGGGTGTTTATGAGGCTTTGTAGGCAAGCTTGCGTGTTTACCTCCAATGTGCATCTGTGCCAAGAAAGGAAAGCAAATGCCCCGCAATGTATATTACCTTCTATACAGTAAGGTGGAATGAAGGTCCTGCGTTGCATCAGTTCCGTGCTTTTAGTCGGGAGCCCCTGAAGAACCACTGCATCAGTTTCCGTAGTGTAGTGGTTATCACGTTCGCCTCACACGCGAAAGGTCCCCGGTTCGAAACCGGGCGGAAACTTGTGTGGTTGATACTGAGTCCCTTGACGCCAATGGGATGGGGAATCTGAATGCCACGTAAAGCCGATGTTTCAAGAAGTTTGCGATGCCGTGTGACTGGCAGGTCACAGGGCATGGCAGGGTGAATGTGTCCTCGTTAGTATAGTGGTGAGTATCCCCGCCTGTCACGCGGGAGACCGGGGTTCGATTCCCCGACGGGGAGACGCTTTCAGTTTAACCGCCAAGACCTCCTTGCAATGTGTTTCCTGAAAATAGCACATCATAAACTGACCGGTGGGCATAGATTGGTCTTGCGATGAGTGGGAATAGAAGACCTATCTAGGGCACGGGAGGCCAGGAGTCTATCCACTATGCCATGCCATCCCTATAAATGCACTAGGCCTCTTTTGACTCTTTTGACGCAGCGTACAATTAATAGGTTTTCCTATGCTTCATTTTTCACCAGAGGTTGCACTTACATGCATTGGTGGTTCAGTGGTAAAATTCTCATACAACTAACAGGTTTTCCGACACAACTAATAGGTTTTCTTATTTTGTGAAAAAAAGCTTCATTTTTCTGCAGAAGTTGCACCTACATGCATTGGTGGTTCAGTGGTAGAATTATCGTACAACTAATAGGTGTTCCTACAAAATGAATAGGTGTTCCTATTTTGTGAAAAAAGCTTCACTTCCCACCAGAAGTTGCATGGGTGTTGAGGCTTTGTAGGCAATAGTGATGCGCGGGCCGACCCGGTGCCCCCACCCGCCCGCCAACCCGCCCGCGTGCGGGTGGGTGGGTCAAGGTTTGAGACTCAATATTGGCGGGCGGCGGGCGGGCGGGTTATCACCACTCTCATGTGCAAAAAATAAATAAGAATAATCACCTGTTCTTATTTGCCTTTTATTCTTAATAAGAGTAGTCCTATAAGAATAAGAATATAATGTTTGAATACGAGCATGAGCGAGCGAGCATGTTTTAAAATGCGCCAGAGAGGAGCGAGGTTTCTCCTCCGCTCCTTGGTGCGAGGACCGTCCCAATTCCGCTCCTGTTGGGCCCGCGAACCGCATTTTGCCAACATTTGACACAACGTGAGCACAGCAGAAGAATGCACAAACAATTCAGCAGGATTTCACTTACCGTAGGCCTATGTGTCTCTGTCATCCACACAAGTCCGTTTATAGCTAAATACTTTGTGTCGGGTAAGTTATAGACTATAACCAGCCAGTCAACGGATACGATTTGAAACACAACTTTCGCAAGTGAGACGGATTTTTTGACTGAATGAACCAACCACGCTCGCCTCGAGAATTAAAAAAAGTATAAAAGCTATTTGAGATGTTTATAGATTAGAATCTTTACACACCTGCTCCCAAATAATTAATTATATAATTCCAGTTCACTGCGCATATATTATGTAGGTCATTTCAATTAAGCTCTCGCACTCAATTGTGTCAGCGCTCGTCTGAAAAGAGTCGAGCAGCTCCCGCCTCCCTTAGTTTAAACTAGGTTATAAAATGACATATAGGCTATATAGAATAGATTTTCAGCCAAGAAGTGAATGAAAACGTAGGCCAGTGCTTTCTTATTGTCCATGCTGGATTATTATTTCTTCAAATTGACTGCATCCATCCTGGATCACACAATAAGAGGTAACATCCAGGTCTTTATTATCCATCATGCTTTCAAATCAAACAAAGTAATCACTCATAGGCCTATGTGTGATGTGTGAGACCAAGTTTAACATCTTAAACATCACATGCTGCGCATCCAAAGTCAGCCGCCTCTCCTCCTCTTTCTCTCCTCCTCCTGTGTGTCTCCGCTCTCATATAGGCTACTAAATTGAACAGCCTTTCGGACTTTAAGTCACTCGGACTTTAAGGCCATCGGAAAATCACCATGCGCCCACCTCGAGTCGCTCCCATGATCCCATCTCTCCAATCTGGTGAATCAATAACCAACAGAATGTAATATTGTCCGTCTTTTGCTGTCTGCGCTGTATAAATATGATTGACATAAAACCTGAAACGCCATTCTTCCCCGACGATGCCCCAGAGAGAATGAACGTCTTTGAATGAATGTCTTTTAGGCTAAACCCCAATTTGAACAACACGTTTGTTTATTTAGCCCATGACAATATTGTGCTACTGTAAACCTTTCTGTAAAGCGACGTTGGGTACTTAGAAGAGCCGTATACAGATGAGCTATTCTGGAGATGATATAGGTCTACCATCTTTTTTTTAAATGCGGGTTGCGGGGCGGGCGGATTCGTTGATTTGTATATTGTTCTGCGGGGCGGGCTGTGGGTCGTGCGGGTTATGAAAAAAACCTGACCCGCGCATCACTAGTAGGCAAGCTTGCGTGTTTACCTCCAATGTGCATCTGTGCCAAGAAAGGAAAGCAAATGCCCCGCAATGTAGATTACCTTCTATACAGTAAGGTGGAATGAAGGTCCTGCGTTGTCCCACTTGTCTGGCATTAATGAAGACTCGCCATCAGTTCCGTGCTTTTAGTCGGGAGCCCCTGAAGAACCACTGCATCAGTTTCCGTAGTGTAGTGGTTATCACGTTCGCCTCACACGCGAAAGGTCCCCGGTTCGAAACCGGGCGGAAACTTGTGTGGTTGATACTGAGTCCCTTGACGCCAATGGGATGGGGAATCTGAATGCCACGTAAAGCCGATGTTTCAAGAAGTTTGCGATGCCGTGTGACTGGCAGGTCACAGGGCATGGCAGGGAGAATGTGTCCTCGTTAGTATAGTGGTGAGTATCCCCGCCTGTCACGCGGGAGACCGGGGTTCGATTCCCCGACGGGGAGGAGCTTTCAGTTTAACCGCCAAGACCTCCGTGCAATGTGTTTCCTGAAAATAGCACATCATAAGCTGACCGGTGGGCATAGATTGGTCTTGCGATGAGTGGGAATAGAAGACCTATCTAGGGCACGGGAGGCCAGGAGTCTATCCACTATGCCATGCCATCCCTATAAATGCACTAGGCCTCTTTTGACTTGTTGCGCCTTTTAAATTGGACGCAACGTACAATTAATAGGTTTTCCTATGCTTCATTTTTCACCAGAGGTTGCACTTACATGCATTGGTGGTTCAGTGGTAAAATTCTCGTACAACTAACAGGTTTTCCGACGCAACTAATAGGTTTTCTTATTTTGTGAAAAAAAGCTTGATTTTTCTGCAGAAGTTGCACCTACATGCATTGGTGGTTCAGTGGTAGAATTATCGTACAACTAATAGGTGTTCCTACAAAATGAATAGGTGTTCCTATTTTGTGAAAAAAGCTTCACTTCCCACCAGAAGTTGCATTGGTGGTTCAGTGGTAGAATTCTCGCCTGCCACGCGGGAGGCCCGGGTTCGATTCCCGGCCAATGCAGGGTGCTCTTTAGAATAATGTGCGGGAATGGTTGCGTTCCCTAAAAAAAGGGGGGGAAAAAGAGGCAGAAATTGCACACATTTCAGAAATCGACGATGCCACTGTTTCCACTACATAGTGCTTCCCTGTGGGGACCAAATCCCGGCTCCTTGGTCATCAAAGCATTGCGACATTAGTAACAGCACTACTTGTAGTCTCAAATTACACACCTTCCAAACTGCAGCCTGTTGCTGTGTTTATACATCTGTTTCCGTAGTGTAGTGGTTATCACGTTCGCCTAACACGTGAAAGGTCCCCGGTTCGAGACCGGGCGGAAACATCCTGTGCGGGTGTTTACCTCCAATGTGCATCTGTGCCAAGAAAGGAAAGCAAATGCCCCGCAATGTAGATTACCTTCTATACAGTAAGGTGGAATGAAGGTCCTGCGTTGTCCCACTTGTCTGGCATTAATGAAGACTCGCCATCAGTTCCGTGCTTTTAGTCGGGAGCCCCTGAAGAACCACTGCATCAGTTTCCGTAGTGTAGTGGTTATCACGTTCGCCTCACACGCGAAAGGTCCCCGGTTTGAAACCGGGCGGAAACTTGTGTGGTTGATACTGAGTCCCTTGACGCCAATGGGATGGGGAATCTGAATGCCACGTAAAGCCGATGTTTCAAGAAGTTTGCGATGCCGTGTGACTGGCAGGTCACAGGGCATGGCAGGGAGAATGTGTCCTCGTTAGTATAGCGGTGAGTATCCCTGCCTGTCACGTGGGAGACCGGGGTTCGATTCCCCGACGGGGAGACGCTCTCAGTTTAACCGCCAAGACCTCCGTGCAATGTGTTTCCTGAAAATAGCACATCATAAGCTGACCGGTGGGCATAGATTGGTCTTGCGATGAGTGGGAATAGAAGACCTATCTAGGGCACGGGAGGCCAGGAGTCTATCCACTATGCCATGCCATCCCTATAAATGCACTAGGCCTCTTTTGACTTGTTGCACCTTTTAAATTGGACGCAACGTACAATTAATAGGTTTTCCTATGCTTCATTTTTCACCAGAGGTTGCACTTACATGCATTGGTGGTTCAGTGGTAAAATTCTCGTACAACTAACAGGTTTTCCGACGCAACTAATAGGTTTTCTTATTTTGTGAAAAAAAGCTTCATTTTTCTGCAGAAGTTGCACCTACATGCATTGGTGGTTCAGTGGTAGAATTATCGTACAACTAATAGGTGTTCCTACAAAATGAATAGGTGTTCCTATTTTGTGAAAAAAGCTTCACTTCCCACCAGAAGTTGCATTGGTGGTTCAGTGGTAGAATTCTCGCCTGCCACGCGGGAGGCCCGGGTTCGATTCCCGGCCAATGCAGGGTGCTCTTTAGAATAATGTGCGGGAATGGTTGCGTTCCCTAAAAAAAGGGGGGGGAAAAGAGGCAGAAATTGCACACATTTCAGAAATCAACGATGCCACTGTTTCCACTACATAGTGCTTCCCTGTGGGGACCAAATCCCGGCTCCTTGGTCATCAAAGCATTGCGACATTAGTAACAGCACTACTTGTAGTCTCAAATTACACACCTTCCAAACTGCAGCCTGTTGCTGTGTTTATGCATCTGTTTCCGTAGTGTAGTGGTTATCACGTTCGCCTAACACGCGAAAGGTCCCCGGTTCGAGACCGGGCGGAAACATCCTGTGCGGGTGTTTATGAGGCTTTGTAGGCAAGCTTGCGTGTTTACCTCCAATGTGCATCTGTGCCAAGAAAGGAAAGCAAATGCCCCGCAATGTATATTACCTTCTATACAGTAAGGTGGAATGAAGGTCCTGCGTTGCATCAGTTCCGTGCTTTTAGTCGGGAGCCCCTGAAGAACCACTGCATCAGTTTCCGTAGTGTAGTGGTTATCACGTTCGCCTCACACGCGAAAGGTCCCCGGTTCGAAACCGGGCGGAAACTTGTGTGGTTGATACTGAGTCCCTTGACGCCAATGGGATGGGGAATCTGAATGCCACGTAAAGCCGATGTTTCAAGAAGTTTGCGATGCCGTGTGACTGGCAGGTCACAGGGCATGGCAGGGTGAATGTGTCCTCGTTAGTATAGTGGTGAGTATCCCCGCCTGTCACGCGGGAGACCGGGGTTCGATTCCCCGACGGGGAGACGCTTTCAGTTTAACCGCCAAGACCTCCTTGCAATGTGTTTCCTGAAAATAGCACATCATAAACTGACCGGTGGGCATAGATTGGTCTTGCGATGAGTGGGAATAGAAGACCTATCTAGGGCACGGGAGGCCAGGAGTCTATCCACTATGCCATGCCATCCCTATAAATGCACTAGGCCTCTTTTGACTCTTTTGACGCAGCGTACAATTAATAGGTTTTCCTATGCTTCATTTTTCACCAGAGGTTGCACTTACATGCATTGGTGGTTCAGTGGTAAAATTCTCATACAACTAACAGGTTTTCCGACACAACTAATAGGTTTTCTTATTTTGTGAAAAAAAGCTTCATTTTTCTGCAGAAGTTGCACCTACATGCATTGGTGGTTCAGTGGTAGAATTATCGTACAACTAATAGGTGTTCCTACAAAATGAATAGGTGTTCCTATTTTGTGAAAAAAGCTTCACTTCCCACCAGAAGTTGCATGGGTGTTGAGGCTTTGTAGGCAATAGTGATGCGCGGGCCGACCCGGTGCCCCCACCCGCCCGCCAACCCGCCCGCGTGCGGGTGGGTGGGTCAAGGTTTGAGACTCAATATTGGCGGGCGGCGGGCGGGCGGGTTATCACCACTCTCATGTGCAAAAAATAAATAAGAATAATCACCTGTTCTTATTTGCCTTTTATTCTTAATAAGAGTAGTCCTATAAGAATAAGAATATAATGTTTGAATACGAGCATGAGCGAGCGAGCATGTTTTAAAATGCGCCAGAGAGGAGCGAGGTTTCTCCTCCGCTCCTTGGTGCGAGGACCGTCCCAATTCCGCTCCTGTTGGGCCCGCGAACCGCATTTTGCCAACATTTGACACAACGTGAGCACAGCAGAAGAATGCACAAACAATTCAGCAGGATTTCACTTACCGTAGGCCTATGTGTCTCTGTCATCCACACAAGTCCGTTTATAGCTAAATACTTTGTGTCGGGTAAGTTATAGACTATAACCAGCCAGTCAACGGATACGATTTGAAACACAACTTTCGCAAGTGAGACGGATTTTTTGACTGAATGAACCAACCACGCTCGCCTCGAGAATTAAAAAAAGTATAAAAGCTATTTGAGATGTTTATAGATTAGAATCTTTACACACCTGCTCCCAAATAATTAATTATATAATTCCAGTTCACTGCGCATATATTATGTAGGTCATTTCAATTAAGCTCTCGCACTCAATTGTGTCAGCGCTCGTCTGAAAAGAGTCGAGCAGCTCCCGCCTCCCTTAGTTTAAACTAGGTTATAAAATGACATATAGGCTATATAGAATAGATTTTCAGCCAAGAAGTGAATGAAAACGTAGGCCAGTGCTTTCTTATTGTCCATGCTGGATTATTATTTCTTCAAATTGACTGCATCCATCCTGGATCACACAATAAGAGGTAACATCCAGGTCTTTATTATCCATCATGCTTTCAAATCAAACAAAGTAATCACTCATAGGCCTATGTGTGATGTGTGAGACCAAGTTTAACATCTTAAACATCACATGCTGCGCATCCAAAGTCAGCCGCCTCTCCTCCTCTTTCTCTCCTCCTCCTGTGTGTCTCCGCTCTCATATAGGCTACTAAATTGAACAGCCTTTCGGACTTTAAGTCACTCGGACTTTAAGGCCATCGGAAAATCACCATGCGCCCACCTCGAGTCGCTCCCATGATCCCATCTCTCCAATCTGGTGAATCAATAACCAACAGAATGTAATATTGTCCGTCTTTTGCTGTCTGCGCTGTATAAATATGATTGACATAAAACCTGAAACGCCATTCTTCCCCGACGATGCCCCAGAGAGAATGAACGTCTTTGAATGAATGTCTTTTAGGCTAAACCCCAATTTGAACAACACGTTTGTTTATTTAGCCCATGACAATATTGTGCTACTGTAAACCTTTCTGTAAAGCGACGTTGGGTACTTAGAAGAGCCGTATACAGATGAGCTATTCTGGAGATGATATAGGTCTACCATCTTTTTTTTAAATGCGGGTTGCGGGGCGGGCGGATTCGTTGATTTGTATATTGTTCTGCGGGGCGGGCTGTGGGTCGTGCGGGTTATGAAAAAAACCTGACCCGCGCATCACTAGTAGGCAAGCTTGCGTGTTTACCTCCAATGTGCATCTGTGCCAAGAAAGGAAAGCAAATGCCCCGCAATGTAGATTACCTTCTATACAGTAAGGTGGAATGAAGGTCCTGCGTTGTCCCACTTGTCTGGCATTAATGAAGACTCGCCATCAGTTCCGTGCTTTTAGTCGGGAGCCCCTGAAGAACCACTGCATCAGTTTCCGTAGTGTAGTGGTTATCACGTTCGCCTCACACGCGAAAGGTCCCCGGTTCGAAACCGGGCGGAAACTTGTGTGGTTGATACTGAGTCCCTTGACGCCAATGGGATGGGGAATCTGAATGCCACGTAAAGCCGATGTTTCAAGAAGTTTGCGATGCCGTGTGACTGGCAGGTCACAGGGCATGGCAGGGAGAATGTGTCCTCGTTAGTATAGTGGTGAGTATCCCCGCCTGTCACGCGGGAGACCGGGGTTCGATTCCCCGACGGGGAGGAGCTTTCAGTTTAACCGCCAAGACCTCCGTGCAATGTGTTTCCTGAAAATAGCACATCATAAGCTGACCGGTGGGCATAGATTGGTCTTGCGATGAGTGGGAATAGAAGACCTATCTAGGGCACGGGAGGCCAGGAGTCTATCCACTATGCCATGCCATCCCTATAAATGCACTAGGCCTCTTTTGACTTGTTGCGCCTTTTAAATTGGACGCAACGTACAATTAATAGGTTTTCCTATGCTTCATTTTTCACCAGAGGTTGCACTTACATGCATTGGTGGTTCAGTGGTAAAATTCTCGTACAACTAACAGGTTTTCCGACGCAACTAATAGGTTTTCTTATTTTGTGAAAAAAAGCTTGATTTTTCTGCAGAAGTTGCACCTACATGCATTGGTGGTTCAGTGGTAGAATTATCGTACAACTAATAGGTGTTCCTACAAAATGAATAGGTGTTCCTATTTTGTGAAAAAAGCTTCACTTCCCACCAGAAGTTGCATTGGTGGTTCAGTGGTAGAATTCTCGCCTGCCACGCGGGAGGCCCGGGTTCGATTCCCGGCCAATGCAGGGTGCTCTTTAGAATAATGTGCGGGAATGGTTGCGTTCCCTAAAAAAAGGGGGGGAAAAAGAGGCAGAAATTGCACACATTTCAGAAATCGACGATGCCACTGTTTCCACTACATAGTGCTTCCCTGTGGGGACCAAATCCCGGCTCCTTGGTCATCAAAGCATTGCGACATTAGTAACAGCACTACTTGTAGTCTCAAATTACACACCTTCCAAACTGCAGCCTGTTGCTGTGTTTATACATCTGTTTCCGTAGTGTAGTGGTTATCACGTTCGCCTAACACGTGAAAGGTCCCCGGTTCGAGACCGGGCAGAAACATCCTGTGCGGGTGTTTACCTCCAATGTGCATCTGTGCCAAGAAAGGAAAGCAAATGCCCCGCAATGTAGATTACCTTCTATACAGTAAGGTGGAATGAAGGTCCTGCGTTGTCCCACTTGTCTGGCATTAATGAAGACTCGCCATCAGTTCCGTGCTTTTAGTCGGGAGCCCCTGAAGAACCACTGCATCAGTTTCCGTAGTGTAGTGGTTATCACGTTCGCCTCACACGCGAAAGGTCCCCGGTTTGAAACCGGGCGGAAACTTGTGTGGTTGATACTGAGTCCCTTGACGCCAATGGGATGGGGAATCTGAATGCCACGTAAAGCCGATGTTTCAAGAAGTTTGCGATGCCGTGTGACTGGCAGGTCACAGGGCATGGCAGGGAGAATGTGTCCTCGTTAGTATAGCGGTGAGTATCCCTGCCTGTCACGTGGGAGACCGGGGTTCGATTCCCCGACGGGGAGACGCTCTCAGTTTAACCGCCAAGACCTCCGTGCAATGTGTTTCCTGAAAATAGCACATCATAAGCTGACCGGTGGGCATAGATTGGTCTTGCGATGAGTGGGAATAGAAGACCTATCTAGGGCACGGGAGGCCAGGAGTCTATCCACTATGCCATGCCATCCCTATAAATGCACTAGGCCTCTTTTGACTTGTTGCGCCTTTTAAATTGGACGCAACGTACAATTAATAGGTTTTCCTATGCTTCATTTTTCACCAGAGGTTGCACTTACATGCATTGGTGGTTCAGTGGTAAAATTCTCGTACAACTAACAGGTTTTCCGACGCAACTAATAGGTTTACTGTCAAGATTCCAGGATGACCTCCCACTTGGGTAATGTCGCCCCCTGGCGATCATTCAGAGAAACTACTTCAGCTCCCGTACTAACGTAGGTAGGAAGGGCCTGTCACTCAAACCAGAGTGACCCGCCTCCCGGCTATAAAAGCCCCCGGAGGCGGAAGTAACATCCTCTTTTCACTCTCTGCGATATCACATTCAGATAAGTTGAAACTCAGCCTTATATTTTATTTCTTCGCTCTTTAGCCTAAAGCGGTGGCATAGGAAGTCGCCCACCGGCGAGTGTAGAATTAAACCCGTACCTAAGAATATTTATTCTTGTCCCGTCTTAAACCGACGGGTTTTCTACTGTTTAACAAAGTAGTTTACCGCTTGTTCAGGCCTCTGCCCGAACCAAGCGTGGACTAGCTTTAGCCGTTAGCTCTTTAGCTCGTCAGCTTTGTGTTAACGTTAGCTACACTGATTACCGCTTGTTCAGGCCTTTGTCTGAATCAAGCGTGGCCTAGCTTTAGCCGTTAGCTTGTTAGCTTGTTAGCTCTGTTAACGTTAGCTACACTGCTTCGCCATGGATCCTCTGGCCCTTCTGCCGAGGCAATGTGACTACCCAGGCTGTCCAGGACTCATCGACGGACAGGATTTTCATCCTCTCTGTGCTAGCTGCATGGGTGTTGCACACGCCTTCTCTGCACTATGTCCTCAGGGGAGAGCAGGACCCTTCTGCGACATCTGCACGGCCTTCGACCACGATGTCCTGGTACACCGCCTCTACCTGGCTAGGGCAGGCCTCGGAGCCTGTGCTCCACCAGGTGGGTCTGCTGCTCTGAACCCCACAGCCCAGTCTTTCCTTCCCCAGGCGGCCCGCACTGTTGGTCAAGGTGCGGCGCTGCCTTCCGGAGCTCCGGTTGGCAAACAGCGCGCCACTCCAGGTCAAGATGGCGCCATGCTACTTGGAACACCGCCTGCCGTGCAGCCGACCGCAGCTAGCTCCACTGTCACTGGAGCTGGCGGGTCTGGCGAAGTCGCCGCTAAGAAGGCGACCAAGAAGGCTAACATCCCTCCAGTAGCCTTTACCCCTTCGGGCGCGGTGCCCAAAAAGAAGCGATCGGATGTGACCGTCGGGGACGTTCCCCTCAACGTGAGCATCAACAAAACAGTCCAGACCTTCAGGCGCGAGTCGGACCTGAGCTCTTGTCAGAGCGAGGGTTCGTGCTCGGAATACTCTGGGTACACGGACGAGGAGGAGGAGGATATAGTCGAGGACGATGGTTCTCGACTCACAGTCACGGTGAAAAACCCTACGGCTCCAGCAAGTCAACTGGATGCCGCAGGGTCCTCCCAGTCCTCCTCTGGCGCCGCTGCCCCTCCACCCGCCAGTCAAGCGGATGAAGCGGGAGCTGAGGACGTCGATTCTGCAATAGATTTGCTGGATCATCTGACAGTCTACATGAGAGCTCTTGCCAGAGTTGGAGAGGAGTTGCCACCTCCTCTCCCCTCTGATGAGGCCGAGGATGATGACGAAATGCCCGGGCAGGAGCCTTCGGTTCCCGCCCCGTATGTCCTCTCCAGGCTGCCGCTGGTGAAGGGATTCACCAAGGCTCTTCATTCCTCATGGAAGACTCATAAAGACCCCAGAAAGCTGTCCTTCTCTGTTTTGGATGTGGTCGGAGGTGCGGAGGCAGGCATGTCCACCTGCCCCAACCTGGACCACCTGTTAGCGCAATCCTTTCTAGGCTCCGTCAGACCCCAGTATAAGGATGTGGGCACGGCTAAGTGCGGGCCGTTTGTCGGCCCCGTCGGCACCAACCCGCCGGGGTTCACTGTTCTGGAGGACAAGATGCAGTCGGACAGGGCTCGTAACGCCTACCGGTCCGCTGCTCTGGCTGCTAAGGACCTGAATCTAATCCAGCTCTTGCTCGCTTCCACCAAGGACCTGGTCAAAGGTCTGCCCACGGGGGAGCACACAGCTGAACTGAACACTTTATTTGACATCATGCTGAAGGTCAATTGGCATGCGGTTAAGTGGATGGGCAGGTCCATGGACTACAACCTCCAGTCTGAGAGAGCCCGCTGGCTCGACTATGTCGACCTCGAGCCTAAGAGGGACGTGGGCGAGAAGCCTCTAGGTCCTCGCGGGGAGATGTACAAGTCTCTCATTAACATGGAGAACAGTCCCACCACCCTCATGGGTGGGGGCTTGGAGCTGCTGCAGGGTAGAGTTACCTTCTTCAAGGCGGCTAAGGACATCGTCGAGTCCACTATAGTGCCTCAGGAGGAACCGCAGCAAGCTAGGAGGGTGTCCCGCTCCTCCCGCACCAGAGAGAGGGGCCGCTCTGCTTCTTATAAAAAGCACTCTTCTTCCTCCAGGGGAGCATCTGCAGCCAGGGCGCCTGACAAGCCCCGCAGCAAGGTTGTAGTTCCCGAACGTGCTCAGCAGCGCCGCACGTCCAGGGATAATAGGCAGCCGTCTTCTTTCCGCTGGGGCCGCGGCAGGGGACAGCGGAAATGACACTTTGAAGAGGGAGTTTGTGTCGGGGCGGGGGTCCGAGGTGTCTCTCGGTCCCCTTCCCCCCAAGCGAGAGCGTTTGTTTTCTGTACCCCGCGTCGGGGAAATGAAAATGCCAATGTTTATGCCTCCTGTATCGGGAATAAATATGTTGAAAGAGCAAAGTCTGCCTCTGTCCAACTCTCTCGTACTTGCACAGACGACCCCATTATGCATGTCTCCTGTAGAAATGTTGATGTCCCGTCAGGACTATCTAATCAATCACAGGTTTTATCATCAACCAGTAATGTTAATGTCAAACAATTATATGGTTCCTCATGCGCGCGAGTGGACTTTCCCTCGCGTGGGCGATGCTATGAATTCAACAATGAGTCAGAAATTCTGTCGGCCTACTATGAGCCCGTGTCAAGGGACAAGCATAAAGGCTTTAGAGCAGGAATTAAACATAAAAGTTCCTCCCCTGTCAGGGGAGAATGCTTTAGTTGTGGGCGAATCTGCTTATCAGTCGAATCGTTTTGCTCTTCCTGTCTCTCTATCGAGCGAAAGCCGAACGCTTCCGGTTTCACCGGATACGGATTCGCTCGCTCCCCGCTTCCGGTCCAGCCGCCAAAAAGCTCCGCTAGTCAAGCGGTACAACCAGAAGGTGTTTCCGCCTTGCGGCCTATTGAACCCATGCGCTCCGCTTCCGGGTGTTCCGGATACGGATACGCAGGTCTCCCGCTTCCGGTCCGGCCGCCAAAAAGCTCCGCCGTCACGGAAGCACAGTGGTGGGGTTTCTCTCTCTCAAAACACGCTAGCACGCTGCGCGAGCCAGTGGAAGTTATGCAAACCGAGCCATTGGGTATTTCGAACGATAACCAAGGGTTACAGGTTACAGTTCGCGAATGTACCTCCGCTTTCAAGCAGGGTTATTCATACCAGGGCGCGTGGTTTAAAGGCAGATCTTTTGAGAGAGGAGATCAGCTCGTTGCTAAGCAAGGGTGCTATAGTGGAGCTGGACAGGACCCAATCCCGCCTGGGATTTTGGAGCCGTTATTTCCTGGTGCACAAGAAAGGGGGGGGGCTACGTCCCATCCTGGACTTGAAGGCGCTAAACGTTTACCTGAAGAAATACGTTTTCAGGATGCTAACTGTACCCACCATGTTACGGTCGGTCAGGCAAGGGGATTTCCACTGTTCAGTGGACCTGAAGGATGCTTATCAGCACGTTCTGATTTATCCCCCACACAGGAAATTTCTACGGTTCGCCTTCGAGGGTCGCCTGTACGAATATACAGTACTCCCTTTCGGTCTGTCACTGAGCCCGAGGGTTTTCGTGAAAGTGACCGACGCAGCCATCGCGTCGCTGAGACAGCAGGGCATCAGGTTGGCTACGTACATCGACGATTGGATGATTTCAGCGAGCTCCGCCCACAAAGTGGCGCGTCACACACAAGTGGTTTTGGCTCACCTAAAGGCATTAGGTTTCATAGTCAACCACGACAAGAGCATGCTGACTCCAGCACGCCGTCTTACCTTCATTGGGGTCCTTCTGGACTCGTCCGTCATGTCGGCTCGTCTCTCAGAGGAGAGGGTGGACAGGTTTCGGAAATGCCTCAACTCCTTTCAAGTAGGCCAGGAGGTCACTTACAGGAGTTGCATGGTACTGACGGGAATGATGGCTTCCGCAGTACATCTGTTGCGGTTGGGCAGGTTTCATATGAGACCTTTTCAACGATGGATGTTATCACTCGGGATCCCGCCCTCCTTGAAGTACAAGAAGGTTACGGTTTCCCCTTCCTGCGTGATCGCCCTGTCTCCTTGGCGGGTGGAGGGGTTCCTCACCAGCGGAGTTTCGATTGGCGAGGTGGTTTCCCACAAGTCGATCACGACAGACGCCAGTCTCAGTGGGTGGGGAGCCACTTACGAGGGGCGCACAGCGCAGGGGCTTTGGCCTCTGGAGATGAGGAGTCGTCACATCAACTATTTGGAGTTGATGGCTATACTCCTGGCGCTCAAGCATTTCGAGCCTTGGATTTTGCATTGTCATGTTCTGGTCAGGACCGACAATACGACGGCCATGTTTTATGTCAACAAACAAGGAGGCCTGTCGTCGTTGCCACTGGATCGTCTGGCTCGAGAATTGACGGTTTGGTGCGTGTCGCGCCTCAAGTCAATCAGGGCTTTACACGTCCCGGGTCTCCTCAACAGCGGAGCAGATCTCCTGTCCAGGGGGGGGTCCTCGCTACGAGGATTGGTCTCTCCACCCCAGGGTGGCGAGCCAGATTTTTCGCAAGTTCGGTCAGCCAGTGGCGGACCTGTTTGCGTCAGCGGAGAATACGAAGTGTCCGTTGTTCTTCGCGGTGAAGGGCAGTCCTCCCTTGGGGTTGGACGCCTTAGCGCACACGTGGCCGAGAGGTCTACTGTACGCGTTTCCCCCCTTCGACATGATCCGTCCCACTCTGGAGAGAGTCAGGAGGTTCGGTCTGGAGATGCTCCTGGTGGCTCCCTACAAGGGCACGTGGAGATCGGCGATCGCCCCTCTCCTTTGCGAACCGGGTTGGCAGCTGCCTCAGCGCAGGGATCTGTTGAGGCAGGCCAGGGGGGAGGTATTCCACCAAGACCCGCAGGTCCTAGACCTGTGGGTTTGGCACGTGAAAGGTTAAACCTGTTGGCGGCCGGTTTTTCTTCTGAAGTGGTTGATACCATTCAAAGTGCTAAGGCGCCTTCGACGAGGGCGTCTTATGATGGAAGGTGGAATGCCTTTGAGGACTGGTGTGAGTCGCGTGTTCCGCCGGTGGTGGCTCATGTGGCGTCAGCCCAGAAAATTCTGGAATTTATGCAGGACCGCTTGAAAAGTGGTCTTGCGTTTTCTACCCTTAGGGGGTATCTGGCGGCTATTAATGCCTGTCACCTGGGGGTGGCGGGCAAGGCACCTTCTAAAGTCCCGGAGGTCGTCAAGTTCATGCAAGGAGTTGAACGTTTGAGGCCGGTGACTAGGTCTTTGTTCCCAGTTTGGGATCTGCAGGTGGTTCTGGGGGGCCTATGTCGGGCTCCCTTTGAGCCGCTTGTAGGGATGCCTTTGAAATTTTTGAGTTTCAAGACGGCTCTTTTGCTGGCTTTGGCTACGGCTAAAAGAGTTGGTGACCTGCAAGCTCTCTCGGTGTCTTCGGAGTGCATGCAGTTTATGAACAATGACCTCAAGGTGTTGCTCAAGCCTCATCTTCAGTTTGTTCCTAAGAACATGGTGGTTCCTAAGGAGCCTGTAGTTCTTCTGGCTTTTCATCCTCCTCCGTTTGTCTCGGTGGAGGATGAGCGGCTGAATTGCCTGTGCCCTGTCAGGGCGCTGAAGGCCTACTGTGACAGGACTGCTGGTTCTAGAGCTTCTTCACAGCTCTTCGTGGAAATGGGCAATGTTCTTGTCAGAAAGCCGGTGTCTAGACCCACTCTTTCGAGGTGGATTGTGGATGCTATTAGGCTGGCTTACTCTAGTGCTGGAGTGGAAGTGCCGGTGGCGCTTAAAGCCCATAGTACTAGGGGTGTGGCTACTTCGTGGGCACTGGCAAAGGGAGTCTCCGTGCAGGAGATTTGTGTTTCGGCGAATTGGTCTTCGCCTTCTACCTTTGCAGCCTACTATCACCTGGATATCGAATCCTCTTCGCTAGCGCATTCGGTTCTGGGTGCTGCTGCCTCCTCTACGTCATAGAGGAGTCGGATCTTCCCCTCCCACAGGTGGGCATGTAGCCACCTGGGGTATTGTGGGGGGGACCCTGTGTTTTCCTTATTTAGTGTGTCTTACTTATAAGGCGGACTTGTCCTTTCATTTAGTTGAATGAGGCGGACTTCGGTCTGTCAGGGTCTCTCTCTATTTTCTCATTCCTTCACACCCAGGTCCGGTGGGCCTGGGACCTTCTGGGTGATGGGTCACGCCCGTTTGGGCTGTGCTCACCTGTATGAGGGGTTTGTGGGGGTATGAGAGTAGGTTGTGGCTTAGAGGGGAGTTTAAGAATCCCAAGTGGGAGGTCATCCTGGAATCTTGACAGTAAACGGTAGGTTCCGTACGGAACCATTGTTTACTTAGAGATGGAAGGATGACCTCCCACGTAATGCTCCTCTGTTTCACTGAATGTGGCAGAGAGTGGTATTAAGAGGATGTTACTTCCGCCTCCGGGGGCTTTTATAGCCGGGAGGCGGGTCACTCTGGTTTGAGTGACAGGCCCTTCCTACCTACGTTAGTACGGGAGCTGAAGTAGTTTCTCTGAATGATCGCCAGGGGGCGACATTACCCAAGTGGGAGGTCATCCTTCCATCTCTAAGTAAACAATGGTTCCGTACGGAACCTACCGTTTTCTTATTTTGTGGAAAAAAAGCTTAATTTTTCTGCAGAAGTTGCACCTACATGCATTGGTGGTTCAGTGGTAGAATTATCGTACAACTAATAGGTGTTCCTACAAAATGAATAGGTGTTCCTATTTTGTGAAAAAAGCTTCACTTCTCGCCAGAAGTTGCATTGGTGGTTCAGTGGTAGAATTCTCGCCTGCCACGCGGGAGGCCCGGGTTCGATTCCCGGCCAATGCAGGGTGCTCTTTAGAATAATGTGCGGGAATGGTTGCGTTCCCTAAAAAAAGGGGGGGAAAAAGAGGCAGAAATTGCACACATTTCAGAAATCGACGATGCCACTGTTTCCACTACATAGTGCTTCCCTGTGGGGAACAAATCCCGGCTCCTTGGTCATCAAAGCATTGCGACATTAGTAACAGCACTACTTGTAGTCTCAAATTACACACCTTCCAAACTGCAGCCTGTTGCTGTATTTATGCATCTGTTTCCGTAGTGTAGTGGTTATCACGTTCGCCTAACACGCGAAAGGTCCCCGGTTCGAGACCGGGTGGAAACATCCTGTGCGGGTGTTTATGAGGCTTTGTAGGCAAGCTTGCGTGTTTACCTCCAATGTGCATCTGTGCCAAGAAAGGAAAGCAAATGCCCCGCAATGTAGATTACCTTCTATACAGTAAGGTGGAATGAAGGTCCTGCGTTGTCCCACTTGTCTGGCATTAATGAAGACTCGCCATCAGTTCTGTGCTTTTAGTCGGGAGCCCCTGAAGAACCACTGCATCAGTTTCTGTAGTGTAGTGGTTATCACGTTCGCCTCACACGCTAAAGGTCCCCGGTTCGAAACCGGGCGGAAACTTGTGTGGTTGATACTGAGTCCCTTGACGCCAATGGGATGGGGAATCTGAATGCCACGTAAAGCCGATGTTTCAAGAAGTTTGCGATGCCGTGTGACTGGCAGGTCACAGGGCATGGCAGGGAGAATGTGTCCTCGTTAGTATAGTGGTGAGTATCCCCGCCTGTCACGCGGGAGACCGGGGTTTGATTCCCCGACGGGGAGGAGCTTTCAGTTTAACCGCCAAGACCTCCGTGCAATGTGTTTCCTGAAAATAGCACATCATAAGCTGACCGGTGGGCATAGATTGGTCTTGCGATGAGTGGGAATAGAAGACCTATCTAGGGCACGGGAGGCCAGGAGTCTATCCACTATGCCATGCCATCCCTATAAATGCACTAGGCCTCTTTTGACTTGTTGCGCCTTTTAAATTGGACGCAACGTACAATTAATAGGTTTTCCTATGCTTCATTTTTCACCAGAGGTTACACTTACATGCATTGGTGGTTCAGTGGTAAAATTCTCGTACAACTAACAGGTTTTCCGACGCAACTAATAGGTTTTCTTATTTTGTGAAAAAAAGCTTCATTTTTCTGCAGAAGTTGCACCTACATGCATTGGTGGTTCAGTGGTAGAATTATCGTACAACTAATAGGTGTTCCTACAAAATGAATAGGTGTTCCTATTTTGTGAAAAAAGCTTCACTTCCCACCAGAAGTTGCATTGGTGGTTCAGTGGTAGAATTCTCGCCTGCCACGCGGGAGGCCAGGGTTCGATTCCCGGCCAATGCAGGGTGCTCTTTAGAATAATGTGTGGGAATGGTTGCGTTCCCTAAAAAAAGGGGGGGAAAAAGAGGCAGAAATTGCACACATTTCAGAAATCGACGATGCCACTGTTTCCACTACATAGTGCTTCCCTGTGGGGACCAAATCTCGGCTCCTTGGTCATCAAAGCATTGCGACATTAGTAACAGCACTACTTGTAGTCTCAAATTACACACCTTCCAAACTGCAGCCTGTTGCTGTGTTTATGCATCTGTTTCCGTAGTGTAGTGGTTATCACGTTCGCCTAACACGCGAAAGGTCCCCGATTCGAGACCGGGCGGAAACATCCTGTGCGGGTGTTTATGAGGCTTTGTAGGCAAGCTTGCGTGTTTACCTCCAATGTGCATCTGTGCCAAGAAAGGAAAGCAAATGCCCCGCAATGTAGATTACCTTCTATACAGTAAGGTGGAATGAAGGTCCTGCGTTGTCCCACTTGTCTGGCATTAATGAAGACTCGCCATCAGTTCCGTGCTTTTAGTCGGGAGCCCCTGAAGAACCACTGCATCAGTTTCCGTAGTGTAGTGGTTATCACGTTCGCCTCACACGCGAAAGGTCCCCGGTTTGAAACCGGGCGGAAACTTGTGTGGTTGATACTGAGTCCCTTGACGCCAATGGGATGGGGAATCTGAATGCCACGTAAAGCCGATGTTTCAAGAAGTTTGCGATGCCGTGTGACTGGCAGGTCACAGGGCATGGCAGGGAGAATGTGTCCTCGTTAGTATAGTGGTGAGTATCCCTGCCTGTCACGTGGGAGACCGGGGTTCGATTCCCCGACGGGGAGACGCTTTCAGTTTAACCGCCAAGACCTCCGTGCAATGTGTTTCCTGAAAATAGCACATCATAAGCTGACCGGTGGGCATAGATTGGTCTTGCGATGAGTGGGAATAGAGACCTATCTAGGGCACGGGAGGCCAGGAGTCTATCCACTATGCCATGCCATCCCTATAAATGCACTAGGCCTCTTTTGACTTGTTGCGCCTTTTAAATTGGACGCAACGTACAATTAATAGGTTTTCCTATGCTTCATTTATCACCAGAGGTTGCACTTACATGCATTGGTGGTTCAGTGGTAAAATTCTCGTACAACTAACAGGTTTTCCGACGCAACTAATAGGTTTTCTTATTTTGTGAAAAAAAGCTTCATTTTTCTGCAGAAGTTGCACCTACATGCATTGGTGGTTCAGTGGTAGAATTATCGTACAACTAATAGGTGTTCCTACAAAATGAATAGGTGTTCCTATTTTGTGAAAAAAGCTTCACTTCCCACCAGAAGTTGCATTGGTGGTTCAGACACACACAACACAACGCCTCGTTGTGTGCTTGTAGATCGGCTGTTTTCACTACTTTTGTGCGACGGCCTTCTATGATGAAGCAGGGCTTTGCTTTGCGAAAAAATGTACAAATTTGAAACTTGGAGATACGACGATTTACTTTGTTGGCGGCCCAGCCCCCGCCCGGGTTCGATTCCCGGCCAATGCAGGGTGCTCTTTAGAATAATGTGCGGGAATGGTTGCGTTCCCTAAAAAAAGGGGGGGAAAAAGAGGCAGAAATTGCACACATTTCAGAAATCGACGATGCCACTGTTTCCACTACATAGTGCTTCCCTGTGGTGACCAAATCCCGGCTCCTTGTTCATCAAAGCATTGCGACATTAGTAACAGCACTACTTGTAGTCTCAAATTACACACCTTCCAAACTGCAGCCTGTTGCTGTGTTTATGCATCTGTTTCCGTAGTGTAGTGGTTATCACGTTCGCCTAACACGCGAAAGGTCCCCGGTTCGAGACCGGGCGGAAACACTCTTTGCGGGTGTTTATGAGGCTTTGTAGGCAAGCTTGCGTGTTTACCTCAAATGTGCATCTGTGCCAAGAAAGGAAAGCAAATGCCCCGCAATGTAGATTACCTTCTATACAGTAAGGTGGAATGAAGGTCCTGCGTTGTCCCACTTGTCTGGCATTAATGAAGACTCGCCATCAGTTCCGTGCTTTTAGTCGGGAGCCCCTGAAGAACCACTGCATCAGTTTCAGTAGTGTAGTGGTTATCACGTTCGCCTCACACGCGAAAGGTCCCCGGTTCGAAACCGGGCGGAAACTTGTGTGGTTGATACTGAGTCCCTTGACGCCAATGGGATGGGGAATCTGAATGCCACGTAAAGCCGATGTTTCAAGAAGTTTGCGATGCCGTGTGACTGGCAGGTCACAGGGCATGGCAGGGAGAATGTGTCCTCGTTAGTATAGTGGTGAGTATCCCCGCCTGTCACGCGGGAGACCGGGGTTCGATTCCCCGACGGGGAGACGCTTTCGGTTTAACCGCCAAGACCTCCGTGCAATGTATTTCCTGGAAATAGCACATCATAAGCTGACCGGTGGGCATAGATTGGTCTTGCGATGAGTGGGAATAGAAGACCTATCTAGGGCACGGGAGGCCAGGAGTCTATCCACTATGCCATGCCATCCCTATAAATGCACTAGGCCTCTTTTGACTTGTTGCGCCTTTTAAATTGGACGCAACGTACAATTAATAGGTTTTCCTATGCTTCATTTTTCACCAGAGGTTGCACTTACATGCATTGGTGGTTCAGTGGTAAAATTCTCGTACAACTAACAGGTTTTCCGACGCAACTAATAGGTTTTCTTATTTTGTGAAAAAAAGCTTCATTTTTCTGCAGAAGTTGCACCTACATGCATTGGTGGTTCAGTGGTAGAATTATCGTACAACTAATAGGTGTTCCTACAAAATGAATAGGTGTTCCTATTTTGTGAAAAAAGCTTCACTTCCCACCAGAAGTTGCATTGGTGGTTCAGTGGTAGAATTCTCGCCTGCCACGCGGGAGGCCCGGGTTCGATTCCCGGCCAATGCAGGGTGCTCTTTAGAATAATGTGCGGGAATGGTTGCGTTCCCTAAAAAAAGGGGGGAAAAAAGAGGCAGAAATTGCACACATTTCAGAAATCGACGATGCCACTGTTTCCACTACATAGTGCTTCCCTGTGGTGACCAAATCCCGGCTCCTTGGTCATCAAAGCATTGCGACATTAGTAACAGCACTACTTGTAGTCTCAAATTACACACCTTCCAAACTGCAGCCTGTTGCTGTGTTTATGCATCTGTTTCCGTAGTGTAGTGGTTATCACGTTCGCCTAACACGCGAAAGGTCCCGGTTCGAGACCGGGCGGAAACATCCTGTGCGGGTGTTTATGAGGCTTTGTAGGCTAGCTTGCGTGTTTACCTCAAATGTGCATCTGTGCCAAGAAAGGAAAGCAAATGCCCCGCAATGTAGATTACCTTCTATACAGTAAGGTGGAATGAAGGTCCTGCATTGTCCCACTTGTCTGGCATTAATGAAGACTCGCCATCAGTTCCGTGCTTTTAGTCGGGAGCCCCTGAAGAACCACTGCATCAGTTTCAGTAGTGTAGTGGTTATCACGTTCGCCTCACACGCGAAAGGTCCCCGGTTCGAAACCGGGCGGAAACTTGTGTGGTTGATACTGAGTCCCTTGACGCCAATGGGATGGGGAATCTGAATGCCACGTAAAGCCGATGTTTCAAGAAGTTTGCGATGCCGTGTGACTGGCAGGTCACAGGGCATGGCAGGGAGAATGTGTCCTCGTTAGTATAGTGGTGAGTATCCCCGCCTGTCACGCGGGAGACCGGGGTTCGATTCCCCGACGGGGAGACGCTTTTGGTTTAACCGCCAAGACCTCCGTGCAATGTATTTCCTGGAAATAGCACATCATAAGCTGACCGGTGGGCATAGATTGGTCTTGCGATGAGTGGGAATAGAAGACCTATCTAGGGCACGGGAGGCCAGGAGTCTATCCACTATGCCATGCCATCCCTATAAATGCACTAGGCCTCTTTTGACTTGTTGCGCCTTTTAAATTGGACGCAACGTACAATTAATAGGTTTTCCTATGCTTCATTTTTCACCAGAGGTTGCACTTACATGCATTGGTGGTTCAGTGGTAAAATTCTCGTACAACTAACAGGTTTTCCGACGCAACTAATAGGTTTTCTTATTTTGTGAAAAAAAGCTTCATTTTTCTGCAGAAGTTGCACCTACATGCATTGGTGGTTCAGTGGTAGAATTATCGTACAACTAATAGGTGTTCCTACAAAATGAATAGGTGTTCCTATTTTGTGAAAAAAGCTTCACTTCCCACCAGAAGTTGCATTGGTGGTTCAGTGGTAGAATTCTCGCCTGCCACGCGGGAGGCCCGGGTTCGATTCCCGGCCAATGCAGGGTGCTCTTTAGAATAATGTGCGGGAATGGTTGCGTTCCCTAAAAAAAGGGGGGAAAAAAGAGGCAGAAATTGCACACATTTCAGAAATCGACGATGCCACTGTTTCCACTACATAGTGCTTCCCTGTGGGGACCAAATCCCGGCTCCTTGGTCATCAAAGCATTGCGACATTAGTAACAGCACTACTTGTAGTCTCAAATTACACACCTTCCAAACTGCAGCCTGTTGCTGTGTTTATGCATCTGTTTCCGTAGTGTAGTGGTTATCACGTTCGCCTAACACGCGAAAGGTCCCGGTTCGAGACCGGGCGGAAACATCCTGTGCGGGTGTTTATGAGGCTTTGTAGGCAAGCTTGCGTGTTTACCTCAAATGTGCATCTGTGCCAAGAAAGGAAAGCAAATGCCCCGCAATGTAGATTACCTTCTATACAGTAAGGTGGAATGAAGGTTCTGCGTTGTCCCACTTGTCTGGTATTAATGAAGACTCGCCATCAGTTCCGTGCTTTTAGTCGGGAGCCCCTGAAGAACCACTGCATCAGTTTCAGTAGTGTAGTGTTTATCACGTTCGCCTCACACGCGAAAGGTCCCCGGTTCGAAACCTGGCGGAAACTTGTGTGGTTGATACTGAGTCCCTTGACGCCAATGGGATGGGGAATCTGAATGCCACGTAAAGCCGATGTTTCAAGAAGTTTGCGATGCCGTGTGACTGGCAGGTCACAGGGCATGGCAGGGAGAATGTGTCCTCGTTAGTATAGTGGTGAGTATCCCCGCCTGTCACGCGGGAGACCGGGGTTCGATTCCCCGACGGGGAGACGCTTTCGGTGTAACCGCCAAGACCTCCGTGCAATGTATTTCCTGGAAATAGCACATCATAAGCTGACCGGTGGGCATAGATTGGTCTTGCGATGAGTGGGAATAGAAGACCTATCTAGGGCACGGGAGGCCAGGAGTCTATCCACTATGCCATGCCATCCCTATAAATGCACTAGGCCTCTTTTGACTTGTTGCGCCTTTTAAATTGGACGCAACGTACAATTAATAGGTTTTCCTATGCTTCATTTTTCACCAGAGGTTGCACTTACATGCATTGGTGGTTCAGTGGTAAAATTCTCGTACAACTAACAGGTTTTCCGACGCAACTAATAGGTTTTCTTATTTTGTGAAAAAAAGCTTCATTTTTCTGCAGAAGTTGCACCTACATGCATTGGTGGTTCAGTGGTAGAATTATCGTACAACTAATAGGTGTTCCTACAAAATGAATAGGTGTTCCTATTTTGTGAAAAAAGCTTCACTTCCCACCAGAAGTTGCATTGGTGGTTCAGTGGTAGAATTCTCGCCTGCCACGCGGGTTCGATTCCCGGCCAATGCAGGGTGCTCTTTAGAATAATGTGCGGGAATGGTTGCGTTCCCTAAAAAAAGGGGGGAAAAAAGAGGCAGAAATTGCACACATTTCAGAAATCGACGATGCCACTGTTTCCACTACATAGTGCTTCCCTGTGGTGACCAAATCCCGGCTCCTTGGTCATCAAAGCATTGCGACATTAGTAACAGCACTACTTGTAGTCTCAAATTACACACCTTCCAAACTGCAGCCTGTTGCTGTGTTCATGCATCTGTTTCTGTAGTGTAGTGGTTATCACGTTCGCCTAACACGCGAAAGGTCCCCGGTTCGAGACCGGGCGGAAACACCCTGTGCGGGTGTTTATGAGGCTTTGTAGGCAAGCTTGCGTGTTTACCTCAAATGTGCATCTGTGCCAAGAAAGGAAAGCAAATGCCCCGCAATGTAGATTACCTTCTATACAGTAAGGTGGAATGAAGGTCCTGCGTTGTCCCACTTGTCTGGCATTAATGAAGACTCGCCATCAGTTCCGTGCTTTTAGTCGGGAGCCCCTGAAGAACCACTGCATCAGTTTCAGTAGTGTAGTGGTTATCACGTTCGCCTCACACGCGAAAGGTCCCCGGTTCGAAACCGGGCGGAAACTTGTGTGGTTGATACTGAGTCCCTTGACGCCAATGGGATGGGGAATCTGAATGCCACGTAAAGCCGATGTTTCAAGAAGTTTGCGATGCCGTGTGACTGGCAGGTCACAGGGCATGGCAGGGAGTTGTGTCCTCGTTAGTATAGTGGTGAGTATCCCCGCCTGTCACGCGGGAGACCGGGGTTCGATTCCCCGACGGGGAGATGCTTTCAGTTTAACCGCCAAGACCTCCGTGCAATGTGTTTCCTGAAAATAGCACATCATAAGCTGACCGGTGGGCATAGATTGGTCTTGCGATGAGTGGGAATAGAAGACCTATCTAGGGCACGGGAGGCCAGGAGTCTATCCACTATGCCATGCCATCCCTATAAATGCACTAGGCCTCTTTTGACTTGTTGCGCCTTTTAAATTGGACGCAACGTACAATTAATAGGTTTTCCTATGCTTCATTTTTCACCAGAGGTTGCACTTACATGCATTGGTGGTTCAGTGGTAGAATTATCGTACAACTAATAGGTGTTCCTACAAAATGAATAGGTGTTCCTATTTTGTGAAAAAAGCTTCACTTCCCACCAGAAGTTGCATTGGTGGTTCAGTGGTAGAATTCTCGCCTGCCACGCGGGAGGCCGGGTTCGATTCCCGGCCAATGCAGGGTGCTCTTTAGAATAATGTGCGGGAATGGTTGCGTTCCCTAAAAAAAGGGGGGGAAAAAGAGGCAGAAATTGCACACATTTCAGAAATCGATGATGCCACTGTTTCCACTACATAGTGCTTCCCTGTGGGGACCAAATCCCGGCTCCTTGGTCATCAAAGCATTGCGACATTAGTAACAGCACTACTTGTAGTCTCAAATTACACACCTTCCAAACTGCAGCCTGTTGCTGTGTTTATGCATCTGTTTCCGTAGTGTAGTGGTTATCACGTTCGCCTAACACGCGAAAGGTCCCCGGTTCGAGACCGGGCGGAAACATCCTGTGCGGGTGTTTATGAGGCTTTGTAGGCAAGCTTGCGTGTTTACCTCCAATGTGCATCTGTGCCAAGAAAGGAAAGCAAATGCCCCGCAATGTAGATTACCTTCTATACAGTAAGGTGGAATGAAGGTCCTGCGTTGTCCCACTTGTCTGGCATTAATGAAGACTCGCCATCAGTTCCGTGCTTTTAGTCGGGAGCCCCTGAAGAACCACTGCATCAGTTTCCGTAGTGTAGTGGTTATCACGTTCGCCTCACACGCGAAAGGTCCCCGGTTCGAAACCGGGCGGAAACTTGTGTGGTTGATACTGAGTCCCTTGACGCCAATGGGATGGGGAATCTGAATGCCACGTAAAGCCGATGTTTCAAGAAGTTTGCGATGCCGTGTGACTGGCAGGTCACAGGGCATGGCAGGGAGAATTTGTCCTCGTTAGTATAGTGGTGAGTATCCCCGCCTGTCACGCGGGAGACCGGGGTTCGATTCCCCGACGGGGAGACGCTTTCAGTTTAACCGCCAAGACCTCCGTGCAATGTGTTTCTTGAAAATAGCACATCATAAGCTGACCGGTGGGCATAGATTGGTCTTGCGATGAGTGGGAATAGAAGACCTATCTAGGGCACGGGAGGCCAGGAGTCTATCCACTATGCCATGCCATCCCTATAAATGCACTAGGCCTCTTTTGACTTGTTGCGCCTTTTAAATTGGACGCAACGTACAATTAATAGGTTTTCCTATGCTTCATTTTTCACCAGAGGTTGCACTTACATGCATTGGTGGTTCAGTGGTAAAATTCTCGTACAACTAACAGGTTTTCCGACGCAACTAATAGGTTTTCTTATTTTGTGGAAAAAAAGCTTAATTTTTCTGCAGAAGTTGCACCTACATGCATTGGTGGTTCAGTGGTAGAATTATCGTACAACTAATAGGTGTTCCTACAAAATGAATAGGTGTTCCTATTTTGTGAAAAAAGCTTCACTTCCTACCAGAAGTTGCATTGGTGGTTCAGTGGTAGAATTCTCGCCTGCCACGCGGGAGGCCCGGGTTCGATTCCCGGCCAATGCAGGGTGCTCTTTAGAATAATGTGCGGGAATGGTTGCGTTCCCTAAAAAAAGGGGGGGAAAAAGAGGCAGAAATTGCACACATTTCAGAAATCGATGATGCCACTGTTTCCACTACATAGTGCTTCCCTGTGGGGACCAAATCCCGGCTCCTTGGTCATCAAAGCATTGCGACATTAGAAACAGCACTACTTGTAGTCTCAAATTACACACCTTCCAAACTGCAGCCTGTTGCTGTGTTTATGCATCTGTTTCCGTAGTGTAGTGGTTATCACGTTCGCCTAACACGCGAAAGGTCCCCGGTTCGAGACCGGTCGGAAACATCCTGTGCGGGTGTTTATGAGGCTTTGTAGGCAAGCTTGTGTGTTTACCTCCAATGTGCATCTGTGCCAAGAAAGGAAAGCAAATGCCCCGCAATGTAGATTACCTTCTATACAGTAAGGTGGAATCAAGGTCCTGCGGCCATCAGTTCCGTGCTTTTAGTCGGGAGCCGCTGAAGAACCACTGCATCAGTTTCCGTAGTGTAGTGGTTATCACGTTCGCCTCACACGCGAAAGGTCCCCGGTTCGAAACCGGGCGGAAACTTGTGTGGTTGATACTGAGTCCCTTGACGCCAATGGGATGGGGAATCTGAATGCCACGTAAAGCCGATGTTTCAAGAAGTTTGCGATGCCGTGTGACTGGCAGGTCACAGGGCATGGCAGGGAGAATGTGTCCTCGTTAGTATAGTGGTGAGTATCCCCGCCTGTCACGCGGGAGACCGGGGTTCGATTCCCCGACGGGGAGACGCTTTCAGTTTAACCGCCAAGACCTCCGTGCAATGTGTTTCCTGAAAATAGCACATCATAAGCTGACCGGTGGGCATAGATTGGTCTTGCGATGAGTGGGAATAGAAGACCTATCTAGGGCACGGGAGGCCAGGAGTCTATCCACTATGCCATGCCATCCCTATAAATGCACTAGGCCTCTTTTGACTTGTTGCGCCTTTTAAATTGGACGCAACGTACAATTAATAGGTTTTCCTATGCTTCATTTTTCACCAGAGGTTGCACTTACATGCATTGGTGGTTCAGTGGTAGAATTATCGTACAACTAATAGGTGTTCCTACAAAATGAATAGGTGTTCCTATTTTGTGAAAAAAGCTTCACTTCCCACCAGAAGTTGCATTGGTGGTTCAGTGGTAGAATTCTCGCCTGCCACGCGGGAGGCCGGGTTCGATTCCCGGCCAATGCAGGGTGCTCTTTAGAATAATGTGCGGGAATGGTTGCGTTCCCTAAAAAAAGGGGGGGAAAAAGAGGCAGAAATTGCACACATTTCAGAAATCGATGATGCCACTGTTTCCACTACATAGTGCTTCCCTGTGGGGACCAAATCCCGGCTCCTTGGTCATCAAAGCATTGCGACATTAGTAACAGCACTACTTGTAGTCTCAAATTACACACCTTCCAAACTGCAGCCTGTTGCTGTGTTTATGCATCTGTTTCCGTAGTGTAGTGGTTATCACGTTCGCCTAACACGCGAAAGGTCCCCGGTTCGAGACCGGGCGGAAACATCCTGTGCGGGTGTTTATGAGGCTTTGTAGGCAAGCTTGCGTGTTTACCTCCAATGTGCATCTGTGCCAAGAAAGGAAAGCAAATGCCCCGCAATGTAGATTACCTTCTATACAGTAAGGTGGAATGAAGGTCCTGCGTTGTCCCACTTGTCTGGCATTAATGAAGACTCGCCATCAGTTCCGTGCTTTTAGTCGGGAGCCCCTGAAGAACCACTGCATCAGTTTCCGTAGTGTAGTGGTTATCACGTTCGCCTCACACGCGAAAGGTCCCCGGTTCGAAACCGGGCGGAAACTTGTGTGGTTGATACTGAGTCCCTTGACGCCAATGGGATGGGGAATCTGAATGCCACGTAAAGCCGATGTTTCAAGAAGTTTGCGATGCCGTGTGACTGGCAGGTCACAGGGCATG
>NC_137823.1:4432521-4460021 GCF_963921795.1 Nannobrachium achirus
TCGAGACCGGTCGGAAACATCCTGTGCGGGTGTTTATGAGGCTTTGTAGGCAAGCTTGTGTGTTTACCTCCAATGTGCATCTGTGCCAAGAAAGGAAAGCAAATGCCCCGCAATGTAGATTACCTTCTATACAGTAAGGTGGAATCAAGGTCCTGCGGCCATCAGTTCCGTGCTTTTAGTCGGGAGCCGCTGAAGAACCACTGCATCAGTTTCCGTAGTGTAGTGGTTATCACGTTCGCCTCACACGCGAAAGGTCCCCGGTTCGAAACCGGGCGGAAACTTGTGTGGTTGATACTGAGTCCCTTGACGCCAATGGGATGGGGAATCTGAATGCCACGTAAAGCCGATGTTTCAAGAAGTTTGCGATGCCGTGTGACTGGCAGGTCACAGGGCATGGCAGGGAGAATGTGTCCTCGTTAGTATAGTGGTGAGTATCCCCGCCTGTCACGCGGGAGACCGGGGTTCGATTCCCCGACGGGGAGACGCTTTCAGTTTAACCGCCAAGACCTCCGTGCAATGTGTTTCCTGAAAATAGCACATCATAAGCTGACCGGTGGGCATAGATTGGTCTTGCGATGAGTGGGAATAGAAGACCTATCTAGGGCACGGGAGGCCAGGAGTCTATCCACTATGCCATGCCATCCCTATAAATGCACTAGGCCTCTTTTGACTTGTTGCGCCTTTTAAATTGGACGCAACGTACAATTAATAGGTTTTCCTATGCTTCATTTTTCACCAGAGGTTGCACTTACATGCATTGGTGGTTCAGTGGTAAAATTCTCGTACAACTAACAGGTTTTCCGACGCAACTAATAGGTTTTCTTATTTTGTGAAAAAAAGCTTCATTTTTCTGCAGAAGTTGCACCTACATGCATTGGTGGTTCAGTGGTAGAATTATCGTACAACTAATAGGTGTTCCTACAAAATGAATAGGTGTTCCTATTTTGTGAAAAAAGCTTCACTTCCCACCAGAAGTTGCATTGGTGGTTCAGTGGTAGAATTCTCGCCTGCCACGCGGGAGGCCCGGGTTCGATTCCCGGCCAATGCAGGGTGCTCTTTAGAATAATGTGCGGGAATGGTTGCGTTCCCTAAAAAAGGGGGGGAAAAAGAGGCAGTAATTGCACACATTTCAGAAATCGACGATGCCACTGTTTCCACTACATAGTGCTTCCCTGTGGGGACCAAATCCCGGCTCCTTGGTCATCAAAGCATTGCGACATTAGTAACAGCACTACTTGTAGTCTCAAATTACACACCTTCCAAACTGCAGCCTGTTGCTGTGTTTATGCATCTGTTTCCGTAGTGTAGTGGTTATCACGTTCGCCTAACACGCGAAAGGTCCCCGGTTCGAGACCGGGCGGAAACATCCTGTGCGGGTGTTTATGAGGCTTTGTAGGCAAGCTTGCGTGTTTACCTCCAATGTGCATCTGTGCCAAGAAAGGAAAGCAAATGCCCCGCAATGTAGATTACCTTCTATACAGTAAGGTGGAATGAAGGTCCTGCGTTGTCCCACTTGTCTGGCATTAATGAAGACTCGCCATCAGTTCCGTGCTTTTAGTCGGGAGCCCCTGAAGAACCACTGCATCAGTTTCCGTAGTGTAGTGGTTATCACGTTCGCCTCACACGCGAAAGGTCCCCGGTTCGAAACCGGGTGGAAACTTTTGTGGTTGATACCGAGTCCCTTGACGCCAATGGGATGGGGAATCTGAATGCCACGTAAAGCCGATGTTTCAAGAAGTTTGCGATGCCGTGTGACTGGCAGGTCACAGGGCATGGCAGGGAGAATGTGTCCTCGTTAGTATAGTGGTGAGTATCCCCGCCTGTCACGCGGGAGACCGGGGTTCGATTCCCCGACGGGGAGACGCTTTCAGTTTAACCGCCAAGACCTCCGTGCAATGTGTTTCCTGAAAATAGCACATCATAAGCTGACCGGTGGGCATAGATTGGTCTTGCGATGAGTGGGAATAGAAGACCTATCTAGGGCACGGGAGGCCAGGAGTCTATCCACTATGCCATGCCATCCCTATAAATGCACTAGGCCTCTTTTGACTTGTTGCGCCTTTTAAATTGGACGCAACGTACAATTAATAGGTTTTCCTATGCTTCATTTTTCACCAGAGGTTGCACTTACATGCATTGGTGGTTCAGTGGTAGAATTATCGTACAACTAATAGGTGTTCCTACAAAATGAATAGGTGTTCCTATTTTGTGAAAAAAGCTTCACTTCCCACCAGAAGTTGCATTGGTGGTTCAGTGGTAGAATTCTCGCCTGCCACGCGGGAGGCCCGGGTTCGATTCCCGGCCAATGCAGGGTGCTCTTTAGAATAATGTGCGGGAATGGTTGCGTTCCCTAAAAAAAGGGGGGGAAAAAGAGGCAGAAATTGCACACATTTCAGAAATCGACGATGCCACTGTTTCCACTACATAGTGCTTCCCTGTGGGGACCAAATCCCGGCTCCTTGGTCATCAAAGCATTGCGACATTAGTAACAGCACTACTTGTAGTCTCAAATTACACACCTTCCAAACTGCAGCCTGTTGCTATGTTTATGCATCTGTTTCCGTAGTGTAGTGGTTATCACGTTCGCCTAACACGCGAAAGGTCCCCGGTTCGAGACCGGGCGGAAACATCCTGTGCGGGTGTTTATGAGGCTTTGTAGGCAAGCTTGCGTGTTTACCTCCAATGTGCATCTGTGCCAAGAAAGGAAAGCAAATTCCCTGCAATGTAGATTACCTTCTATACAGTAAGGTGGAATGAAGGTCCTGCGTTGTCCCACTTGTCTGGCATTAATGAAGACTCGCCATCAGTTCCGTGCTTTTAGTCGGGAGCCCCTGAAGAACCACTGCATCAGTTTCCGTAGTGTAGTGGTTATCACGTTCGCCTCACACGCGAAAGGTCCCCGGTTCGAAACCGGGTGGAAACTTTTGTGGTTGATACCGAGTCCCTTGACGCCAATGGGATGGGGAATCTGAATGCCACGTAAAGCCGATGTTTCAAGAAGTTTGCGATGCCGTGTGACTGGCAGGTCACAGGGCATGGCAGGGAGAATGTGTCCTCGTTAGTATAGTGGTGAGTATCCCCGCCTGTCACGCGGGAGACCGGGGTTCGATTCCCCGACGGGGAGACGCTTTCAGTTTAACCGCCAAGACCTCCGTGCAATGTGTTTCCTGAAAATAGCACATCATAAGCTGACCGGTGGGCATAGATTGGTCTTGCGATGAGTGGGAATAGAAGACCTATCTAGGGCACGGGAGGCCAGGAGTCTATCCACTATGCCATGCCATCCCTATAAATGCACTAGGCCTCTTTTGACTTGTTGCGCCTTTTAAATTGGACGCAACGTACAATTAATAGGTTTTCCTATGCTTCATTTTTCACCAGAGGTTGCACTTACATGCATTGGTGGTTCAGTGGTAGAATTATCGTACAACTAATAGGTGTTCCTACAAAATGAATAGGTGTTCCTATTTTGTGAAAAAAGCTTCACTTCCCACCAGAAGTTGCATTGGTGGTTCAGTGGTAGAATTCTCGCCTGCCACGCGGGAGGCCGGGTTCGATTCCCGGCCAATGCAGGGTGCTCTTTAGAATAATGTGCGGGAATGGTTGCGTTCCCTAAAAAAAGGGGGGGAAAAAGAGGCAGAAATTGCACACATTTCAGAAATCGATGATGCCACTGTTTCCACTACATAGTGCTTCCCTGTGGGGACCAAATCCCGGCTCCTTGGTCATCAAAGCATTGCGACATTAGTAACAGCACTACTTGTAGTCTCAAATTACACACCTTCCAAACTGCAGCCTGTTGCTGTGTTTATGCATCTGTTTCCGTAGTGTAGTGGTTATCACGTTCGCCTAACACGCGAAAGGTCCCCGGTTCGAGACCGGGCGGAAACATCCTGTGCGGGTGTTTATGAGGCTTTGTAGGCAAGCTTGCGTGTTTACCTCCAATGTGCATCTGTGCCAAGAAAGGAAAGCAAATGCCCCGCAATGTAGATTACCTTCTATACAGTAAGGTGGAATGAAGGTCCTGCGTTGTCCCACTTGTCTGGCATTAATGAAGACTCGCCATCAGTTCCGTGCTTTTAGTCGGGAGCCCCTGAAGAACCACTGCATCAGTTTCCGTAGTGTAGTGGTTATCACGTTCGCCTCACACGCGAAAGGTCCCCGGTTCGAAACCGGGCGGAAACTTGTGTGGTTGATACTGAGTCCCTTGACGCCAATGGGATGGGGAATCTGAATGCCACGTAAAGCCGATGTTTCAAGAAGTTTGCGATGCCGTGTGACTGGCAGGTCACAGGGCATGGCAGGGAGAATGTGTCCTCGTTAGTATAGTGGTGAGTATCCCCGCCTGTCACGCGGGAGACCGGGGTTCGATTCCCCGACGGGGAGACGCTTTCAGTTTAACCGCCAAGACCTCCGTGCAATGTGTTTCTTGAAAATAGCACATCATAAGCTGACCGGTGGGCATAGATTGGTCTTGCGATGAGTGGGAATAGAAGACCTATCTAGGGCACGGGAGGCCAGGAGTCTATCCACTATGCCATGCCATCCCTATAAATGCACTAGGCCTCTTTTGACTTGTTGCGCCTTTTAAATTGGACGCAACGTACAATTAATAGGTTTTCCTATGCTTCATTTTTCACCAGAGGTTGCACTTACATGCATTGGTGGTTCAGTGGTAATATTCTCGTACAACTAACAGGTTTTCCGACGCAACTAATAGGTTTTCTTATTTTGTGGAAAAAAAGCTTAATTTTTCTGCAGAAGTTGCACCTACATGCATTGGTGGTTCAGTGGTAGAATTATCGTACAACTAATAGGTGTTCCTACAAAATGAATAGGTGTTCCTATTTTGTGAAAAAAGCTTCACTTCCTACCAGAAGTTGCATTGGTGGTTCAGTGGTAGAATTCTCCCCTGCCACGCGGGAGGCCCGGGTTCGATTCCCGGCCAATGCAGGGTGCTCTTTAGAATAATGTGCGGGAATGGTTGCGTTCCCTAAAAAAAGGGGGGGAAAAAGAGGCAGAAATTGCACACATTTCAGAAATCGATGATGCCACTGTTTCCACTACATAGTGCTTCCCTGTGGGGACCAAATCCCGGCTCCTTGGTCATCAAAGCATTGCGACATTAGTAACAGCACTACTTGTAGTCTCAAATTACACACCTTCCAAACTGCAGCCTGTTGCTGTGTTTATGCATCTGTTTCCGTAGTGTAGTGGTTATCACGTTCGCCTAACACGCGAAAGGTCCCCGGTTCGAGACCGGTCGGAAACATCCTGTGCGGGTGTTTATGAGGCTTTGTAGGCAAGCTTGTGTGTTTACCTCCAATGTGCATCTGTGCCAAGAAAGGAAAGCAAATGCCCCGCAATGTAGATTACCTTCTATACAGTAAGGTGGAATCAAGGTCCTGCGGCCATCAGTTCCGTGCTTTTAGTCGGGAGCCGCTGAAGAACCACTGCATCAGTTTCCGTAGTGTAGTGGTTATCACGTTCGCCTCACACGCGAAAGGTCCCCGGTTCGAAACCGGGCGGAAACTTGTGTGGTTGATACTGAGTCCCTTGACGCCAATGGGATGGGGAATCTGAATGCCACGTAAAGCCGATGTTTCAAGAAGTTTGCGATGCCGTGTGACTGGCAGGTCACAGGGCATGGCAGGGAGAATGTGTCCTCGTTAGTATAGTGGTGAGTATCCCCGCCTGTCACGCGGGAGACCGGGGTTCGATTCCCCGACGGGGAGACGCTTTCAGTTTAACCGCCAAGACCTCCGTGCAATGTGTTTCCTGAAAATAGCACATCATAAGCTGACCGGTGGGCATAGATTGGTCTTGCGATGAGTGGGAATAGAAGACCTATCTAGGGCACGGGAGGCCAGGAGTCTATCCACTATGCCATGCCATCCCTATAAATGCACTAGGCCTCTTTTGACTTGTTGCGCCTTTTAAATTGGACGCAACGTACAATTAATAGGTTTTCCTATGCTTCATTTTTCACCAGAGGTTGCACTTACATGCATTGGTGGTTCAGTGGTAAAATTCTCGTACAACTAACAGGTTTTCCGACGCAACTAATAGGTTTTCTTATTTTGTGAAAAAAAGCTTCATTTTTCTGCAGAAGTTGCACCTACATGCATTGGTGGTTCAGTGGTAGAATTATCGTACAACTAATAGGTGTTCCTACAAAATGAATAGGTGTTCCTATTTTGTGAAAAAAGCTTCACTTCCCACCAGAAGTTGCATTGGTGGTTCAGTGGTAGAATTCTCGCCTGCCACGCGGGAGGCCCGGGTTCGATTCCCGGCCAATGCAGGGTGCTCTTTAGAATAATGTGCGGGAATGGTTGCGTTCCCTAAAAAAGGGGGGGAAAAAGAGGCAGTAATTGCACACATTTCAGAAATCGACGATGCCACTGTTTCCACTACATAGTGCTTCCCTGTGGGGACCAAATCCCGGCTCCTTGGTCATCAAAGCATTGCGACATTAGTAACAGCACTACTTGTAGTCTCAAATTACACACCTTCCAAACTGCAGCCTGTTGCTGTGTTTATGCATCTGTTTCCGTAGTGTAGTGGTTATCACGTTCGCCTAACACGCGAAAGGTCCCCGGTTCGAGACCGGGCGGAAACATCCTGTGCGGGTGTTTATGAGGCTTTGTAGGCAAGCTTGCGTGTTTACCTCCAATGTGCATCTGTGCCAAGAAAGGAAAGCAAATGCCCCGCAATGTAGATTACCTTCTATACAGTAAGGTGGAATGAAGGTCCTGCGTTGTCCCACTTGTCTGGCATTAATGAAGACTCGCCATCAGTTCCGTGCTTTTAGTCGGGAGCCCCTGAAGAACCACTGCATCAGTTTCCGTAGTGTAGTGGTTATCACGTTCGCCTCACACGCGAAAGGTCCCCGGTTCGAAACCGGGTGGAAACTTTTGTGGTTGATACCGAGTCCCTTGACGCCAATGGGATGGGGAATCTGAATGCCACGTAAAGCCGATGTTTCAAGAAGTTTGCGATGCCGTGTGACTGGCAGGTCACAGGGCATGGCAGGGAGAATGTGTCCTCGTTAGTATAGTGGTGAGTATCCCCGCCTGTCACGCGGGAGACCGGGGTTCGATTCCCCGACGGGGAGACGCTTTCAGTTTAACCGCCAAGACCTCCGTGCAATGTGTTTCCTGAAAATAGCACATCATAAGCTGACCGGTGGGCATAGATTGGTCTTGCGATGAGTGGGAATAGAAGACCTATCTAGGGCACGGGAGGCCAGGAGTCTATCCACTATGCCATGCCATCCCTATAAATGCACTAGGCCTCTTTTGACTTGTTGCGCCTTTTAAATTGGACGCAACGTACAATTAATAGGTTTTCCTATGCTTCATTTTTCACCAGAGGTTGCACTTACATGCATTGGTGGTTCAGTGGTAGAATTATCGTACAACTAATAGGTGTTCCTACAAAATGAATAGGTGTTCCTATTTTGTGAAAAAAGCTTCACTTCCCACCAGAAGTTGCATTGGTGGTTCAGTGGTAGAATTCTCGCCTGCCACGCGGGAGGCCCGGGTTCGATTCCCGGCCAATGCAGGGTGCTCTTTAGAATAATGTGCGGGAATGGTTGCGTTCCCTAAAAAAAGGGGGGGAAAAAGAGGCAGAAATTGCACACATTTCAGAAATCGACGATGCCACTGTTTCCACTACATAGTGCTTCCCTGTGGGGACCAAATCCCGGCTCCTTGGTCATCAAAGCATTGCGACATTAGTAACAGCACTACTTGTAGTCTCAAATTACACACCTTCCAAACTGCAGCCTGTTGCTATGTTTATGCATCTGTTTCCGTAGTGTAGTGGTTATCACGTTCGCCTAACACGCGAAAGGTCCCCGGTTCGAGACCGGGCGGAAACATCCTGTGCGGGTGTTTATGAGGCTTTGTAGGCAAGCTTGCGTGTTTACCTCCAATGTGCATCTGTGCCAAGAAAGGAAAGCAAATTCCCTGCAATGTAGATTACCTTCTATACAGTAAGGTGGAATGAAGGTCCTGCGTTGTCCCACTTGTCTGGCATTAATGAAGACTCGCCATCAGTTCCGTGCTTTTAGTCGGGAGCCCCTGAAGAACCACTGCATCAGTTTCCGTAGTGTAGTGGTTATCACGTTCGCCTCACACGCGAAAGGTCCCCGGTTCGAAACCGGGTGGAAACTTTTGTGGTTGATACCGAGTCCCTTGACGCCAATGGGATGGGGAATCTGAATGCCACGTAAAGCCGATGTTTCAAGAAGTTTGCGATGCCGTGTGACTGGCAGGTCACAGGGCATGGCAGGGAGAATGTGTCCTCGTTAGTATAGTGGTGAGTATCCCCGCCTGTCACGCGGGAGACCGGGGTTCGATTCCCCGACGGGGAGACGCTTTCAGTTTAACCGCCAAGACCTCCGTGCAATGTGTTTCCTGAAAATAGCACATCATAAGCTGACCGGTGGGCATAGATTGGTCTTGCGATGAGTGGGAATAGAAGACCTATCTAGGGCACGGGAGGCCAGGAGTCTATCCACTATGCCATGCCATCCCTATAAATGCACTAGGCCTCTTTTGACTTGTTGCGCCTTTTAAATTGGACGCAACGTACAATTAATAGGTTTTCCTATGCTTCATTTTTCACCAGAGGTTGCACTTACATGCATTGGTGGTTCAGTGGTAGAATTATCGTACAACTAATAGGTGTTCCTACAAAATGAATAGGTGTTCCTATTTTGTGAAAAAAGCTTCACTTCCCACCAGAAGTTGCATTGGTGGTTCAGTGGTAGAATTCTCGCCTGCCACGCGGGAGGCCGGGTTCGATTCCCGGCCAATGCAGGGTGCTCTTTAGAATAATGTGCGGGAATGGTTGCGTTCCCTAAAAAAAGGGGGGGAAAAAGAGGCAGAAATTGCACACATTTCAGAAATCGATGATGCCACTGTTTCCACTACATAGTGCTTCCCTGTGGGGACCAAATCCCGGCTCCTTGGTCATCAAAGCATTGCGACATTAGTAACAGCACTACTTGTAGTCTCAAATTACACACCTTCCAAACTGCAGCCTGTTGCTGTGTTTATGCATCTGTTTCCGTAGTGTAGTGGTTATCACGTTCGCCTAACACGCGAAAGGTCCCCGGTTCGAGACCGGGCGGAAACATCCTGTGCGGGTGTTTATGAGGCTTTGTAGGCAAGCTTGCGTGTTTACCTCCAATGTGCATCTGTGCCAAGAAAGGAAAGCAAATGCCCCGCAATGTAGATTACCTTCTATACAGTAAGGTGGAATGAAGGTCCTGCGTTGTCCCACTTGTCTGGCATTAATGAAGACTCGCCATCAGTTCCGTGCTTTTAGTCGGGAGCCCCTGAAGAACCACTGCATCAGTTTCCGTAGTGTAGTGGTTATCACGTTCGCCTCACACGCGAAAGGTCCCCGGTTCGAAACCGGGCGGAAACTTGTGTGGTTGATACTGAGTCCCTTGACGCCAATGGGATGGGGAATCTGAATGCCACGTAAAGCCGATGTTTCAAGAAGTTTGCGATGCCGTGTGACTGGCAGGTCACAGGGCATGGCAGGGAGAATGTGTCCTCGTTAGTATAGTGGTGAGTATCCCCGCCTGTCACGCGGGAGACCGGGGTTCGATTCCCCGACGGGGAGACGCTTTCAGTTTAACCGCCAAGACCTCCGTGCAATGTGTTTCTTGAAAATAGCACATCATAAGCTGACCGGTGGGCATAGATTGGTCTTGCGATGAGTGGGAATAGAAGACCTATCTAGGGCACGGGAGGCCAGGAGTCTATCCACTATGCCATGCCATCCCTATAAATGCACTAGGCCTCTTTTGACTTGTTGCGCCTTTTAAATTGGACGCAACGTACAATTAATAGGTTTTCCTATGCTTCATTTTTCACCAGAGGTTGCACTTACATGCATTGGTGGTTCAGTGGTAATATTCTCGTACAACTAACAGGTTTTCCGACGCAACTAATAGGTTTTCTTATTTTGTGGAAAAAAAGCTTAATTTTTCTGCAGAAGTTGCACCTACATGCATTGGTGGTTCAGTGGTAGAATTATCGTACAACTAATAGGTGTTCCTACAAAATGAATAGGTGTTCCTATTTTGTGAAAAAAGCTTCACTTCCCACCAGAAGTTGCATTGGTGGTTCAGTGGTAGAATTCTCGCCTGCCACGCGGGAGGCCCGGGTTCGATTCCTGGCCAATGCAGGGTGCTCTTTAGAATAATGTGCGGGAATGGTTGCGTTCCCTAAAAAAAGGGGGGGAAAAAGAGGCAGAAATTGCACACATTTCAGAAATCGACGATGCCACTGTTTCCACTACATAGTGCGTCCCTGTGGGGACCAAATCCCGGCTCCTTGGTCATCAAAGCATTGCGACATTAGTAACAGCACTACTTGTAGTCTGAAATTACACACCTTCCAAACTGCAGCCTGTTGCTGTGTTTATGCATCTGTTTCCGTAGTGTAGTGGTTATCACGTTCGCCTAACACGCGAAAGGTCCCCGGTTCGAGACCGGGCGGAAACATCCTGTGCGGGTGTTTATGAGGCTTTGTAGGCAAGCTTGCGTGTTTACCTCCAATGTGCATCTGTGCCAAGAAAGGAAAGCAAATGCCCCGCAATGTAGATTACCTTCTATACAGTAAGGTGGAATGAAGGTCCTGCGTTGTCCCACTTGTCTGGCATTAATGAAGACTCGCCATCAGTTCCGTGCTTTTATTCGGGAGCCCCTGAAGAACCACTGCATCAGTTTCCGTAGTGTAGTGGTTATCACGTTCGCCTCACACGCGAAAGGTCCCCGGTTCGAAACCGGGTGGAAACTTTTGTGGTTGATACCGAGTCCCTTGACGCCAATGGGATGGGGAATCTGAATGCCACGTAAAGCCGATGTTTCAAGAAGTTTGCGATGCCGTGTGACTGGCAGGTCACAGGGCATGGCAGGGAGAATGTGTCCTCGTTAGTATAGTGGTGAGTATCCCCGCCTGTCACGCGGGAGACCGGGGTTCGATTCCCCGACGGGGAGATGCTTTCAGTTTAACCGCCAAGACCTCCGTGCAATGTGTTTCCTGAAAATAGCACATCATAAGCTGACCGGTGGGCATAGATTGGTCTTGCGATGAGTGGGAATAGAAGACCTATCTAGGGCACGGGAGGCCAGGAGTCTATCCACTATGCCATGCCATCCCTATAAATGCACTAGGCCTCTTTTGACTTGTTGCGCCTTTTAAATTGGACGCAACGTACAATTAATAGGTTTTCCTATGCTTCATTTTTCACCAGAGGTTGCACTTACATGCATTGGTGGTTCAGTGGTAGAATTATCGTACAACTAATAGGTGTTCCTACAAAATGAATAGGTGTTCCTATTTTGTGAAAAAAGCTTCACTTCCCACCAGAAGTTGCATTGGTGGTTCAGTGGTAGAATTCTCGCCTGCCACGCGGGAGGCCGGGTTCGATTCCCGGCCAATGCAGGGTGCTCTTTAGAATAATGTGCGGGAATGGTTGCGTTCTCTAAAAAAAGGGGGGGAAAAAGAGGCAGAAATTGCACACATTTCAGAAATCGATGATGCCACTGTTTCCACTACATAGTGCTTCCCTGTGGGGACCAAATCCCGGCTCCTTGGTCATCAAAGCATTGCGACATTAGTAACAGCACTACTTGTAGTCTCAAATTACACACCTTCCAAACTGCAGCCTGTTGCTGTGTTTATGCATCTGTTTCCGTAGTGTAGTGGTTATCACGTTCGCCTAACACGCGAAAGGTCCCCGGTTCGAGACCGGGCGGAAACATCCTGTGCGGGTGTTTATGAGGCTTTGTAGGCAAGCTTGCGTGTTTACCTCCAATGTGCATCTGTGCCAAGAAAGGAAAGCAAATGCCCCGCAATGTAGATTACCTTCTATACAGTAAGGTGGAATGAAGGTCCTGCGTTGTCCCACTTGTCTGGCATTAATGAAGACTCGCCATCAGTTCCGTGCTTTTAGTCGGGAGCCCCTGAAGAACCACTGCATCAGTTTCCGTAGTGTAGTGGTTATCACGTTCGCCTCACACGCGAAAGGTCCCCGGTTCGAAACCGGTCGGAAACTTGTGTGGTTGATACTGAGTCCCTTGACGCCAATGGGATGGGGAATCTGAATGCCACGTAAAGCCGATGTTTCAAGAAGTTTGCGATGCCGTGTGACTGGCAGGTCACAGGGCATGGCAGGGAGAATGTGTCCTCGTTAGTATAGTGGTGAGTATCCCCGCCTGTCACGCGGGAGACCGGGGTTCGATTCCCCGACGGGGAGACGCTTTCAGTTTAACCGCCAAGACCTCCGTGCAATGTGTTTCTTGAAAATAGCACATCATAAGCTGACCGGTGGGCATAGATTGGTCTTGCGATGAGTGGGAATAGAAGACCTATCTAGGGCACGGGAGGCCAGGAGTCTATCCACTATGCCATGCCATCCCTATAAATGCACTAGGCCTCTTTTGACTTGTTGCGCCTTTTAAATTGGACGCAACGTACAATTAATAGGTTTTCCTATGCTTCATTTTTCACCAGAGGTTGCACTTACATGCATTGGTGGTTCAGTGGTAAAATTCTCGTACAACTAACAGGTTTTCCGACGCAACTAATAGGTTTTCTTATTTTGTGGAAAAAAAGCTTAATTTTTCTGCAGAAGTTGCACCTACATGCATTGGTGGTTCAGTGGTAGAATTATCGTACAACTAATAGGTGTTCCTACAAAATGAATAGGTGTTCCTATTTTGTGAAAAAAGCTTCACTTCCTACCAGAAGTTGCATTGGTGGTTCAGTGGTAGAATTCTCGCCTGCCACGCGGGAGGCCCGGGTTCGATTCCCGGCCAATGCAGGGTGCTCTTTAGAATAATGTGCGGGAATGGTTGCGTTCCCTAAAAAAAGGGGGGGAAAAAGAGGCAGAAATTGCACACATTTCAGAAATCGATGATGCCACTGTTTCCACTACATAGTGCTTCCCTGTGGGGACCAAATCCCGGCTCCTTGGTCATCAAAGCATTGCGACATTAGTAACAGCACTACTTGTAGTCTCAAATTACACACCTTCCAAACTGCAGCCTGTTGCTGTGTTTATGCATCTGTTTCCGTAGTGTAGTGGTTATCACGTTCGCCTAACACGCGAAAGGTCCCCGGTTCGAGACCGGTCGGAAACATCCTGTGCGGATGTTTATGAGGCTTTGTAGGCAAGCTTGTGTGTTTACCTCCAATGTGCATCTGTGCCAAGAAAGGAAAGCAAATGCCCCGCAATGTAGATTACCTTCTATACAGTAAGGTGGAATCAAGGTCCTGCGGCCATCAGTTCCGTGCTTTTAGTCGGGAGCCGCTGAAGAACCACTGCATCAGTTTCCGTAGTGTAGTGGTTATCACGTTCGCCTCACACGCGAAAGGTCCCCGGTTCGAAACCGGGCGGAAACTTGTGTGGTTGATACTGAGTCCCTTGACGCCAATGGGATGGGGAATCTGAATGCCACGTAAAGCCGATGTTTCAAGAAGTTTGCGATGCCGTGTGACTGGCAGGTCACAGGGCATGGCAGGGAGAATGTGTCCTCGTTAGTATAGTGGTGAGTATCCCCGCCTGTCACGCGGGAGACCGGGGTTCGATTCCCCGACGGGGAGACGCTTTCAGTTTAACCGCCAAGACCTCCGTGCAATGTGTTTCCTGAAAATAGCACATCATAAGCTGACCGGTGGGCATAGATTGGTCTTGCGATGAGTGGGAATAGAAGACCTATCTAGGGCACGGGAGGCCACGAGTCTATCCACTATGCCATGCCATCCCTATAAATGCACTAGGCCTCTTTTGACTTGTTGCGCCTTTTAAATTGGACGCAACGTACAATTAATAGGTTTTCCTATGCTTCATTTTTCACCAGAGGTTGCACTTACATGCATTGGTGGTTCAGTGGTAAAATTCTCGTACAACTAACAGGTTTTCCGACGCAACTAATAGGTTTTCTTATTTTGTGAAAAAAAGCTTCATTTTTCTGCAGAAGTTGCACCTACATGCATTGGTGGTTCAGTGGTAGAATTATCGTACAACTAATAGGTGTTCCTACAAAATGAATAGGTGTTCCTATTTTGTGAAAAAAGCTTCACTTCCCACCAGAAGTTGCATTGGTGGTTCAGTGGTAGAATTCTCGCCTGCCACGCGGGAGGCCCGGGTTCGATTCCCGGCCAATGCAGGGTGCTCTTTAGAATAATGTGCGGGAATGGTTGCGTTCCCTAAAAAAGGGGGGGAAAAAGAGGCAGTAATTGCACACATTTCAGAAATCGACGATGCCACTGTTTCCACTACATAGTGCTTCCCTGTGGGGACCAAATCCCGGCTCCTTGGTCATCAAAGCATTGCGACATTAGTAACAGCACTACTTGTAGTCTCAAATTACACACCTTCCAAACTGCAGCCTGTTGCTGTGTTTATGCATCTGTTTCCGTAGTGTAGTGGTTATCACGTTCGCCTAACACGCGAAAGGTCCCCGTTTCGAGACCGGGCGGAAACATCCTGTGCGGGTGTTTATGAGGCTTTGTAGGCAAGCTTGCGTGTTTACCTCCAATGTGCATCTGTGCCAAGAAAGGAAAGCAAATGCCCCGCAATGTAGATTACCTTCTATACAGTAAGGTGGAATGAAGGTCCTGCGTTGTCCCACTTGTCTGGCATTAATGAAGACTCGCCATCAGTTCCGTGCTTTTAGTCGGGAGCCCCTGAAGAACCACTGCATCAGTTTCCGTAGTGTAGTGGTTATCACGTTCGCCTCACACGCGAAAGGTCCCCGGTTCGAAACCGGGTGGAAACTTTTGTGGTTGATACCGAGTCCCTTGACGCCAATGGGATGGGGAATCTGAATGCCACGTAAAGCCGATGTTTCAAGAAGTTTGCGATGCCGTGTGACTGGCAGGTCACAGGGCATGGCAGGGAGAATGTGTCCTCGTTAGTATAGTGGTGAGTATCCCCGCCTGTCACGCGGGAGACCGGGGTTCGATTCCCCGACGGGGAGACGCTTTCAGTTTAACCGCCAAGACCTCCGTGCAATGTGTTTCCTGAAAATAGCACATCATAAGCTGACCGGTGGGCATAGATTGGTCTTGCGATGAGTGGGAATAGAAGACCTATCTAGGGCACGGGAGGCCAGGAGTCTATCCACTATGCCATGCCATCCCTATAAATGCACTAGGCCTCTTTTGACTTGTTGCGCCTTTTAAATTGGACGCAACGTACAATTAATAGGTTTTCCTATGCTTCATTTTTCACCAGAGGTTGCACTTACATGCATTGGTGGTTCAGTGGTAGAATTATCGTACAACTAATAGGTGTTCCTACAAAATGAATAGGTGTTCCTATTTTGTGAAAAAAGCTTCACTTCCCACCAGAAGTTGCATTGGTGGTTCAGTGGTAGAATTCTCGCCTGCCACGCGGGAGGCCCGGGTTCGATTCCCGGCCAATGCAGGGTGCTCTTTAGAATAATGTACGGGAATGGTTGCGTTCCCTAAAAAAAGGGGGGGAAAAAGAGGCAGAAATTGCACACATTTCAGAAATCGACGATGCCACTGTTTCCACTACATAGTGCTTCCCTGTGGGGACCAAATCCCGGCTCCTTGGTCATCAAAGCATTGCGACATTAGTAACAGCACTACTTGTAGTCTCAAATTACACACCTTCCAAACTGCAGCCTGTTGCTATGTTTATGCATCTGTTTCCGTAGTGTAGTGGTTATCACGTTCGCCTAACACGCGAAAGGTCCCCGGTTCGAGACCGGGCGGAAACATCCTGTGCGGGTGTTTATGAGGCTTTGTAGGCAAGCTTGCGTGTTTACCTCCAATGTGCATCTGTGCCAAGAAAGGAAAGCAAATTCCCTGCAATGTAGATTACCTTCTATACAGTAAGGTGGAATGAAGGTCCTGCGTTGTCCCACTTGTCTGGCATTAATGAAGACTCGCCATCAGTTCCGTGCTTTTAGTCGGGAGCCCCTGAAGAACCACTGCATCAGTTTCCGTAGTGTAGTGGTTATCACGTTCGCCTCACACGCGAAAGGTCCCCGGTTCGAAACCGGGTGGAAACTTTTGTGGTTGATACCGAGTCCCTTGACGCCAATGGGATGGGGAATCTGAATGCCACGTAAAGCCGATGTTTCAAGAAGTTTGCGATGCCGTGTGACTGGCAGGTCACAGGGCATGGCAGGGAGAATGTGTCCTCGTTAGTATAGTGGTGAGTATCCCCGCCTGTCACGCGGGAGACCGGGGTTCGATTCCCCGACGGGGAGACGCTTTCAGTTTAACCGCCAAGACCTCCGTGCAATGTGTTTCCTGAAAATAGCACATCATAAGCTGACCGGTGGGCATAGATTGGTCTTGCGATGAGTGGGAATAGAAGACCTATCTAGGGCACGGGAGGCCAGGAGTCTATCCACTATGCCATGCCATCCCTATAAATGCACTAGGCCTCTTTTGACTTGTTGCGCCTTTTAAATTGGACGCAACGTACAATTAATAGGTTTTCCTATGCTTCATTTTTCACCAGAGGTTGCACTTACATGCATTGGTGGTTCAGTGGTAGAATTATCGTACAACTAATAGGTGTTCCTACAAAATGAATAGGTGTTCCTATTTTGTGAAAAAAGCTTCACTTCCCACCAGAAGTTGCATTGGTGGTTCAGTGGTAGAATTCTCGCCTGCCACGCGGGAGGCCGGGTTCGATTCCCGGCCAATGCAGGGTGCTCTTTAGAATAATGTGCGGGAATGGTTGCGTTCCCTAAAAAAAGGGGGGGAAAAAGAGGCAGAAATTGCACACATTTCAGAAATCGATGATGCCACTGTTTCCACTACATAGTGCTTCCCTGTGGGGACCAAATCCCGGCTCCTTGGTCATCAAAGCATTGCGACATTAGTAACAGCACTACTTGTAGTCTCAAATTACACACCTTCCAAACTGCAGCCTGTTGCTGTGTTTATGCATCTGTTTCCGTAGTGTAGTGGTTATCACGTTCGCCTAACACGCGAAAGGTCCCCGGTTCGAGACCGGGCGGAAACATCCTGTGCGGGTGTTTATGAGGCTTTGTAGGCAAGCTTGCGTGTTTACCTCCAATGTGCATCTGTGCCAAGAAAGGAAAGCAAATGCCCCGCAATGTAGATTACCTTCTATACAGTAAGGTGGAATGAAGGTCCTGCGTTGTCCCACTTGTCTGGCATTAATGAAGACTCGCCATCAGTTCCGTGCTTTTAGTCGGGAGCCCCTGAAGAACCACTGCATCAGTTTCCGTAGTGTAGTGGTTATCACGTTCGCCTCACACGCGAAAGGTCCCCGGTTCGAAACCGGGCGGAAACTTGTGTGGTTGATACTGAGTCCCTTGACGCCAATGGGATGGGGAATCTGAATGCCACGTAAAGCCGATGTTTCAAGAAGTTTGCGATGCCGTGTGACTGGCAGGTCACAGGGCATGGCAGGGAGAATGTGTCCTCGTTAGTATAGTGGTGAGTATCCCCGCCTGTCACGCGGGAGACCGGGGTTCGATTCCCCGACGGGGAGACGCTTTCAGTTTAACCGCCAAGACCTCCGTGCAATGTGTTTCTTGAAAATAGCACATCATAAGCTGACCGGTGGGCATAGATTGGTCTTGCGATGAGTGGGAATAGAAGACCTATCTAGGGCACGGGAGGCCAGGAGTCTATCCACTATGCCATGCCATCCCTATAAATGCACTAGGCCTCTTTTGACTTGTTGCGCCTTTTAAATTGGACGCAACGTACAATTAATAGGTTTTCCTATGCTTCATTTTTCACCAGAGGTTGCACTTACATGCATTGGTGGTTCAGTGGTAATATTCTCGTACAACTAACAGGTTTTCCGACGCAACTAATAGGTTTTCTTATTTTGTGGAAAAAAAGCTTAATTTTTCTGCAGAAGTTGCACCTACATGCATTGGTGGTTCAGTGGTAGAATTATCGTACAACTAATAGGTGTTCCTACAAAATGAATAGGTGTTCCTATTTTGTGAAAAAAGCTTCACTTCCCACCAGAAGTTGCATTGGTGGTTCAGTGGTAGAATTCTCGCCTGCCACGCGGGAGGCCCGGGTTCGATTCCTGGCCAATGCAGGGTGCTCTTTAGAATAATGTGCGGGAATGGTTGCGTTCCCTAAAAAAAGGGGGGGAAAAAGAGGCAGAAATTGCACACATTTCAGAAATCGACGATGCCACTGTTTCCACTACATAGTGCGTCCCTGTGGGGACCAAATCCCGGCTCCTTGGTCATCAAAGCATTGCGACATTAGTAACAGCACTACTTGTAGTCTGAAATTACACACCTTCCAAACTGCAGCCTGTTGCTGTGTTTATGCATCTGTTTCCGTAGTGTAGTGGTTATCACGTTCGCCTAACACGCGAAAGGTCCCCGGTTCGAGACCGGGCGGAAACATCCTGTGCGGGTGTTTATGAGGCTTTGTAGGCAAGCTTGCGTGTTTACCTCCAATGTGCATCTGTGCCAAGAAAGGAAAGCAAATGCCCCGCAATGTAGATTACCTTCTATACAGTAAGGTGGAATGAAGGTCCTGCGTTGTCCCACTTGTCTGGCATTAATGAAGACTCGCCATCAGTTCCGTGCTTTTAGTCGGGAGCCCCTGAAGAACCACTGCATCAGTTTCCGTAGTGTAGTGGTTATCACGTTCGCCTCACACGCGAAAGGTCCCCGGTTCGAAACCGGGTGGAAACTTTTGTGGTTGATACCGAGTCCCTTGACGCCAATGGGATGGGGAATCTGAATGCCACGTAAAGCCGATGTTTCAAGAAGTTTGCGATGCCGTGTGACTGGCAGGTCACAGGGCATGGCAGGGAGAATGTGTCCTCGTTAGTATAGTGGTGAGTATCCCCGCCTGTCACGCGGGAGACCGGGGTTCGATTCCCCGACGGGGAGATGCTTTCAGTTTAACCGCCAAGACCTCCGTGCAATGTGTTTCCTGAAAATAGCACATCATAAGCTGACCGGTGGGCATAGATTGGTCTTGCGATGAGTGGGAATAGAAGACCTATCTAGGGCACGGGAGGCCAGGAGTCTATCCACTATGCCATGCCATCCCTATAAATGCACTAGGCCTCTTTTGACTTGTTGCGCCTTTTAAATTGGACGCAACGTACAATTAATAGGTTTTCCTATGCTTCATTTTTCACCAGAGGTTGCACTTACATGCATTGGTGGTTCAGTGGTAGAATTATCGTACAACTAATAGGTGTTCCTACAAAATGAATAGGTGTTCCTATTTTGTGAAAAAAGCTTCACTTCCCACCAGAAGTTGCATTGGTGGTTCAGTGGTAGAATTCTCGCCTGCCACGCGGGAGGCCGGGTTCGATTCCCGGCCAATGCAGGGTGCTCTTTAGAATAATGTGCGGGAATGGTTGCGTTCTCTAAAAAAAGGGGGGGAAAAAGAGGCAGAAATTGCACACATTTCAGAAATCGATGATGCCACTGTTTCCACTACATAGTGCTTCCCTGTGGGGACCAAATCCCGGCTCCTTGGTCATCAAAGCATTGCGACATTAGTAACAGCACTACTTGTAGTCTCAAATTACACACCTTCCAAACTGCAGCCTGTTGCTGTGTTTATGCATCTGTTTCCGTAGTGTAGTGGTTATCACGTTCGCCTAACACGCGAAAGGTCCCCGGTTCGAGACCGGGCGGAAACATCCTGTGCGGGTGTTTATGAGGCTTTGTAGGCAAGCTTGCGTGTTTACCTCCAATGTGCATCTGTGCCAAGAAAGGAAAGCAAATGCCCCGCAATGTAGATTACCTTCTATACAGTAAGGTGGAATGAAGGTCCTGCGTTGTCCCACTTGTCTGGCATTAATGAAGACTCGCCATCAGTTCCGTGCTTTTAGTCGGGAGCCCCTGAAGAACCACTGCATCAGTTTCCGTAGTGTAGTGGTTATCACGTTCGCCTCACACGCGAAAGGTCCCCGGTTCGAAACCGGTCGGAAACTTGTGTGGTTGATACTGAGTCCCTTGACGCCAATGGGATGGGGAATCTGAATGCCACGTAAAGCCGATGTTTCAAGAAGTTTGCGATGCCGTGTGACTGGCAGGTCACAGGGCATGGCAGGGAGAATGTGTCCTCGTTAGTATAGTGGTGAGTATCCCCGCCTGTCACGCGGGAGACCGGGGTTCGATTCCCCGACGGGGAGACGCTTTCAGTTTAACCGCCAAGACCTCCGTGCAATGTGTTTCTTGAAAATAGCACATCATAAGCTGACCGGTGGGCATAGATTGGTCTTGCGATGAGTGGGAATAGAAGACCTATCTAGGGCACGGGAGGCCAGGAGTCTATCCACTATGCCATGCCATCCCTATAAATGCACTAGGCCTCTTTTGACTTGTTGCGCCTTTTAAATTGGACGCAACGTACAATTAATAGGTTTTCCTATGCTTCATTTTTCACCAGAGGTTGCACTTACATGCATTGGTGGTTCAGTGGTAAAATTCTCGTACAACTAACAGGTTTTCCGACGCAACTAATAGGTTTTCTTATTTTGTGGAAAAAAAGCTTAATTTTTCTGCAGAAGTTGCACCTACATGCATTGGTGGTTCAGTGGTAGAATTATCGTACAACTAATAGGTGTTCCTACAAAATGAATAGGTGTTCCTATTTTGTGAAAAAAGCTTCACTTCCTACCAGAAGTTGCATTGGTGGTTCAGTCGTAGAATTCTCGCCTGGCACGCGGGAGGCCCGGGTTCGATTCCTGGCCAATGCAGGGTGCTCTTTAGAATAATGTGCGGGAATGGTTGCGTTCCCTAAAAAAAGGGGGGGAAAAAGAGGCAGAAATTGCACACATTTCAGAAATCGATGATGCCACTGTTTCCACTACATAGTGCTTCCCTGTGGGGACCAAATCCCGGCTCCTTGGTCATCAAAGCATTGCGATATTAGTAACAGCACTACTTGTAGTCTCAAATTACACACCTTCCAAACTGCAGCCTGTTGCTGTGTTTATGCATCTGTTTCCGTAGTGTAGTGGTTATCACGTTCGCCTAACACGCGAAAGGTCCCCGGTTCGAGACCGGGCGGAAACATCCTGTGCGGGTGTTTATGAGGCTTTGTAGGCAAGCTTGCGTGTTTACCTCCAATGTGCATCTGTGCCAAGAAAGGAAAGCAAATGCCCCGCAATGTAGATTACCTTCTATACAGTAAGGTGGAATGAAGGTCCTGCGTTGTCCCACTTGTCTGGCATTAATGAAGACTCGCCATCAGTTCCGTGCTTTTAGTCGGGAGCCCCTGAAGAACTACTGCATCAGTTTCCGTAGTGTAGTGGTTATCACGTTCGCCTCACACGCGAAAGGTCCCCGGTTCGAAACCGGGCGGAAACTTGTGTGGTTGATACTGAGTCCCTTGACGCCAATGGGATGGGGAATCTGAATGCCACGTAAAGCCGATGTTTCAAGAAGTTTGCGATGCCTTGTGACTGGCAGGTCACAGGGCATGGCAGGGAGAATGTGTCCTCGTTAGTATAGTGGTGAGTATCCCCGCCTGTCACGCGGGAGACCGGGGTTCGATTCCCCGACGGGGAGATGCTTTCAGTTTAACCGCCAAGACCTCCGTGCAATGTGTTTCCTGAAAATAGCACATCATAAGCTGACCGGTGGGCATAGATTGGTCTTGCGATGAGTGGGAATAGAAGACCTATCTAGGGCACGGGAGGCCAGGAGTCTATCCACTATGCCATGCCATCCCTATAAATGCACTAGGCCTCTTTTGACTTGTTGCGCCTTTTAAATTGGACGCAACGTACAATTAATAGGTTTCCCTATGCTTCATTTTTCACCAGAGGTTGCACTTACATGCATTGGTGGTTCAGTGGTAAAATTCTCGTACAACTAACAGGTTTTCCGACGCAACTAATAGGTTTTCTTATTTTGTGGAAAAAAAGCTTAATTTTCTGCAGAAGTTGCACCTACATGCATTGGTGGTTCAGTGGTAGAATTATCGTACAACTAATAGGTGTTCCTACAAAATGAATAGGTGTTCCTATTTTGTGAAAAAAGCTTCACTTCCCACCAGAAGTTGCATTGGTGGTTCAGTGGTAGAATTCTCGCCTGCCACGCGGGAGGCCCGGGTTCGATTCCCGGCCAATGCAGGGTGCTCTTTAGAATAATGTGCGGGAATGGTTGCGTTCCCTAAAAAAAGGGGGGGAAAAAGAGGCAGAAATTGCACACATTTCAGAAATCGACGATGCCACTGTTTCCACTACATAGTGCTTCCCTGTGGGGACCAAATCCCGGCTCCTTGGTCATCAAAGCATTGCGACATTAGTAACAGCACTACTTGTAGTCACAAATTACACACCTTCCAAACTGCAGCCTGTTGCTGTGTTTCTGCATCTGTTTCCGTAGTGTAGTGGTTATCACGTTCGCCTGACACGCGAAAGGTCCCCGGTTCGAGACTGGGCGGAAACATCCTGGGCCTCATTCATCAATCTGGTCGTAAATAGGGTGTATTTTTTTCCTTAAATTTCATCTTAAATTTCAGTAAGTCCAAACGTCAGTCAAATTCATCAAGCAGTGTGTATATCCCATTTTGTGCTTATCCACAGGTGTATGTCATGATGAATTTGGACGTAAATTCAAGTGCAAAAACAAGGGTAAAAACGAGAGAGCAGCTTCCATAGTACTTATGGCAGGACCATATATGGTAGAGAGCATGACTAAGCACTTCTGGGAACCTATTCACACCATAGGCTACTAGAAATGAATCACAACTTAAACTTGGCTATGCTGTTGAACTTAATTGTCTTGTCAAAAAAAAAAAAAAAAGAGAGGGAGAAAGAAAGAAAAAAAAAGAATATGCTGCCTATTTTTTCTTCTCTATAGATCGGCACATTTACAAGGCTACAATTAGTCCTCAATCACAAAATAATAAACATGGGATGGATATTATAATACTTTGCTACTGAACATTGCCAAAAAGATAATGTTGAAGGAATATACAGTATGAGCTGTGACACGCACTGCTTTCCGATATGGACCAGACCAGCAGGTTGCGAGCTTTATTGATTATTTATCCTATATGTATATACTGAGGGGAAATTATTTTTTTGGATTAATATTTCAACACTGTCCTGTAAAGCCACATGTATCCTTATCAGACCGAAGGTAAGACTTATTTTGCTTTTGTGTCGTTATGTGTTGATGTGATCAATAGGCCTACAGTAGCCTAGTCTATTATAAATTAAAGCCTAATCAGTGGAGGGTCGCGACGCCCCCCACCTTCTCGCCGGCAGACGGAACTTGAACTTGCTGCATATAAAAACTTCAACTTGTCTCGTCAAAAAACAGAGGAAAAAAAGGAAAGAAAAACATATCGGCGACACATTGACAACATAGGATATGAAATACAACTGTTCTGATCCCGCAGATTTCAAAATGGATGCTGAACGTAATGCTCTAATGTATAGAATGTAATAGAATAAAGTGGTTTACAAGGTTCAATCCATCACGGAATAATACACAAAACAATGATGTGGAAATATCCACGAAGTGAAACGCTGCTTCATCAGAGGTAAGAATATAGGCTAGTGGCAAATACAGTAGGCCTAGGTAGTGCAGTGGGTCTCAACCAGTGGTCCAGGGACCACAGTGATGTGCTGGGGTTTTCTGGTGGTCTCTTGCCAAACAGACCCTTGGGCCTTTATAGATCCTTAACTCTTTAAAATGAAACCAAATGGACGAGTGCGGGCAGTCATCATGCGGTGCGTGAGTGGTCCCCCATTGGCGGGTCCATTTGGTTACAAACTCAGTGGCTGCTAATCCACAACTGAATATGTAATTGTTTGACAATTGACATATTATTTTATTTTTTAAATACATGTGTTGGCACATGTTGGGCAGAATAGACTAATAAATATTTTTATTTGATGTTTGGCACAATTTAAAATTGATTTAGCATGAAGAAAAAAGCATCCTAAATATAAGAAAAGATTTACACCATGGTCGGAGGTGGTGTATTTTCCATCGTATTTCCAGCACAAATCCAAGACCAAAATACATTGATGAATTTGACCCCCAACTTGAGAATCACCCTAAATGCCGGTAAGAACAAAATATGATCGTATTTTTGGTCTTAAGTGCTTGATGAATGAGGCCCAATTGTGCGGGTGTTTATGAGGCTTTGTAGGCAAGCTTGCGTGTTTACCTCCAATGTGCATCTGTGCCAAGAAAGGAAAGCAAATGCCCCGCAATGTAGATTACCTTCTATACAGTAAGGTGGAATGAAGGTCCTGCGTTGTCCCACTTGTCTGGCATTAATGAAGACTCGGCATCAGTTCCGTGCTTTTAGTCGGGAGCCCCTGAAGAACCACTGCATCAGTTTCCGTAGTGTAGTGGTTATCACGTTCGCCTCACACGCGAAAGGTCCCCGGTTCGAAACCGGGCGGAAACTTGTGTGGTTGATACTGAGTCCCTTGACGCCAATGGGATGGGGAATCTGAATGCCACGTAAAGCCGATGTTTCAAGAAGTTTGCGATGCCGTGTGACTGGCAGGTCACAGGGCATGGCAGGGAGAATGTGTCCTCGTTAGTATAGTGGTGAGTATCCCCGCCTGTCACGCGGGAGACCGGGGTTCGATTCCCCGACGGGGAGACGCTTTCAGTTTAACCGCCAAGACCTCCGTGCAATGTGTTTCCTGAAAATAGCACATCATAAGCTGACCGGTGGGCATAGATTGGTCTTGCGATGAGTGGGAATAGAAGACCTATCTAGGGCACGGGAGGCCAGGAGTCTATCCACTATGCCATGCCATCCCTATAAATGCTCTAGGCCTCTTTTGACTTGTTGCGCCTTTTAAATTGGACGCAACGTACAATTAATAGGTTTTCCTATGCTTCATTTTTCACCAGAGGTTGCACTTACATGCATTGGTGGTTCAGTGGTAAAATTCTCGTACAACTAACAGGTTTTCCGACGCAACTAATAGGTTTTCTTATTTTGTGAAAAAAAGCTTCATTTTTCTGCAGAAGTTGCACCTACATGCATTGGTGGTTCAGTGGTAGAATTATCGTACAACTAATAGGTGTTCCTACAAAATGAATAGGTGTTCCTATTTTGTGAAAAAAGCTTCACTTCCCACCAGAAGTTGCATTGGTGGTTCAGTGGTAGAATTCTCGCCTGCCACGCGGGAGGCCCGGGTTCGATTCCCGGCCAATGCAGGGTGCTCTTTAGAATAATGTGCGGGAATGGTTGCGTTCCCTAAAAAAAGGGGGGGAAAAAGAGGCAGAAATTGCACACATTTCAGAAATCGACGATGCCACTGTTTCCACTACATAGTGCTTCCCTGTGGGGACCAAATCCCGGCTCCTTGGTCATCAAAGCATTGCGACATTAGTAACAGCACTACTTGTAGTCACAAATTACACACCTTCCAAACTGCAGCCTGTTGCTGTGTTTCTGCATCTGTTTCCGTAGTGTAGTGGTTATCACGTTCGCCTAACACGCGAAAGGTCCCCGGTTCGAGACCGGGCGGAAACATCCTGTGCGGGTGTTTATGAGGCTTTGTAGGCAAGCTTGCGTGTTTACCTCCAATGTGCATCTGTGCCAAGAAAGGAAAGCAAATGCCCCGCAATGTAGATTACCTTCTATACAGTAAGGTGGAATGAAGGTCCTGCGTTGTCCCACTTGTCTGGCATTAATGAAGACTCGGCATCAGTTCCGTGCTTTTAGTCGGGAGCCCCTGAAGAACCACTGCATCAGTTTCCGTAGTGTAGTGGTTATCACGTTCGCCTCACACGCGAAAGGTCCCCGGTTCGAAACCGGGCGGAAACTTGTGTGGTTGATACTGAGTCCCTTGACGCCAATGGGATGGGGAATCTGAATGCCACGTAAAGCCGATGTTTCAAGAAGTTTGCGATGCCGTGTGACTGGCAGGTCACAGGGCATGGCAGGGAGAATGTGTCCTCGTTAGTATAGTGGTGAGTATCCCCGCCTGTCACGCGGGAGACCGGGGTTCGATTCCCCGACGGGGAGACGCTTTCAGTTTAACCGCCAAGACCTCCGTGCAATGTGTTTCCTGAAAATAGCACATCATAAGCTGACCGGTGGGCATAGATTGGTCTTGCGATGAGTGGGAATAGAAGACCTATCTAGGGCACGGGAGGCCAGGAGTCTATCCACTATGCCATGCCATCCCTATAAATGCTCTAGGCCTCTTTTGACTTGTTGCGCCTTTTAAATTGGACGCAACGTACAATTAATAGGTTTTCCTATGCTTCATTTTTCACCAGAGGTTGCACTTACATGCATTGGTGGTTCAGTGGTAAAATTCTCGTACAACTAACAGGTTTTCCGACGCAACTAATAGGTTTTCTTATTTTGTGAAAAAAAGCTTCATTTTTCTGCAGAAGTTGCACCTACATGCATTGGTGGTTCAGTGGTAGAATTATCGTACAACTAATAGGTGTTCCTACAAAATGAATAGGTGTTCCTATTTTGTGAAAAAAGCTTCACTTCCCACCAGAAGTTGCATTGGTGGTTCAGTGGTAGAATTCTCGCCTGCCACGCGGGAGGCCCGAGTTCGATTCCCGGCCAATGCAGGGTGCTCTTTAGAATAATGTGCGGGAATGGTTGCGTTCCCTAAAAAAAGGGGGGGAAAAAGAGGAAGAAATTGCACACATTTCAGAAATCGACGATGCCACTGTTTCCACTACATAGTACTTCCCTGTGGGGACCAAATCCCGGCTCCTTGGTCATCAAAGCATTGCGACATTAGTAACAGCACTACTTGTAGTCTCAAATTACACACCTTCCAAACTGCAGCCTGTTGCTGTGTTTATGCATCTGTTTCCGTAGTGTAGTGGTTATCACGTTCGCCTAACACGCGAAAGGTCCCCGGTTCGAGACCGGGCGGAAACATCCTGTGCGGATGTTTATGAGGCTTTGTAGGCAAGCTTGCGTGTTTACCTCCAATGTGCATCTGTGCCAAGAAAGGAAAGCAAATGCCCCGCAATGTAGATTACCTTCTATACAGTAAGGTGGAATGAAGGTCCTGCGTTGTCCCACTTGTCTGGCATTAATGAAGACTCGCCATCAGTTCCGTGCTTTTAGTCGGGAGCCCCTGAAGAACCACTGCATCAGTTTCCGTAGTGTAGTGGTTATCACGTTAGCCTCACACGCGAAAGGTCCCCGGTTCGAAACCGGAAGGAAACTTGTGTGGTTGATACTGAGTCCCTTGACGCCAATGGGATGGGGAATCTGAATGCCACGTAAAGCCGATGTTTCAAGAAGTTTGCGATGCCGTGTGACTGGCAGGTCACAGGGCATGGCAGGGAGAATGTGTCCTCGTTAGTATAGTGGTGAGTATCCCTGCCTGTCACGCGGGAGACCGGGGTTTGATTCCCCGACGGGGAGACGCTTTCAGTTTAACCGCCAAGACCTCCGTGCAATGTGTTTCCTGAAAATAGCACATCATAAGCTGACCGGTGGGCATAGATTGGTCTTGCGATGAGTGGGAATAGAAGACCT
>NC_137823.1:4465021-4520021 GCF_963921795.1 Nannobrachium achirus
TGGAATGAAGGTCCTGCGTTGTCCCACTTGTCTGGCATTAATGAAGACTCGCCATCAGTTCCGTGCTTTTAGTCGGGAGCCCCTGAAGAACCACTGCATCAGTTTCCGTAGTGTAGTGGTTATCACGTTCGCCTCACACGCGAAAGGTCCCCGGTTCGAAACCGGGTGGAAACTTTTGTGGTTGATACCGAGTCCCTTGACGCCAATGGGATGGGGAATCTGAATGCTACGTAAAGCCGATGTTTCAAGAAGTTTGCGATGCCGTGTGACTGGCAGGTCACAGGGCATGGCAGGGAGAATGTGTCCTCGTTAGTATAGTGGTGAGTATCCCCGCCTGTCACGCGGGAGACCGGGTTTCGATTCCCCGACCGGGAGACGCTTTCAGTTTAACCGCCAAGACCTCCGTGCAATGTGTTTCCTGAAAATAGCACATCATAAGCTGACCGGTGGGCATAGATTGGTCTTGCGATGAGTGGGAATAGAAGACCTATCTAGGGCACGGGAGGCCAGGAGTCTATCCACTATGCCATGCCATCCCTATAAATGCACTAGGCCTCTTTTGACTTGTTGCGCCTTTTAAATTGGACGCAACGTACAATTAATAGGTTCTCCTATGCTTCATTTTTCACCAGAGGTTGCACTTACATGCATTGGTGGTTCAGTGGTAAAATTCTCGTACAACTAACAGGTTTTCCGACGCAACTAATAGGTTTTCTTATTTTGTGAAAAAAAGCTTCATTTTTCTGCAGAAGTTGCACCTACATGCATTGGTGGTTCAGTGGTAGAATTATCGTACAACTAATAGGTGTTCCTACAAAATGAATAGGTGTTCCTATTTTGTGAAAAAAGCTTCACTTCCCACCAGAAGTTGCATTGGTGGTTCAGTGGTAGAATTCTCGCCTGCCACGCGGGAGGCCCGGGTTCGATTCCCGGCCAATGCAGGGTGCTCTTTAGAATAATGTGCGGGAATGGTTGCGTTCCCTAAAAAAAGGGGGGGAAAAAGAGGCAGAAATTGCACACATTTCAGAAATCGACGATGCCACTGTTTCCACTACATAGTGCTTCCCTGTGGGGACCAAATCCTGGCTCCTTGGTCATCAAAGCATTGCGACATTAGTAACAGCACTACTTGTAGTCTCAAATTACACACCTTCCAAACCGCAGCCTGTTGCTGTGTTTATGCATCTGTTTCCGTAGTGTAGTGGTTATCACGTTCGCCTAACACGCGAAAGGTCCCCGGTTCGAGACCGGGCGGAAACATCCTGTGCGGGTGTTTATGAGGCTTTGTAGGCAAGCTTGTGTGTTTACCTCCAATGTGCATCTGTGCCAAGAAAGGAAAGCAAATGGCCCGCAATGTAGATTACCTTCTATACAGTAAGGTGGAATCAAGGTCCTGCGGCCATCAGTTCCGTGCTTTTAGTCGGGAGCCGCTGAAGAACCACTGCATCAGTTTCCGTAGTGTAGTGGTTATCACGTTCGCCTCACACGCGAAAGGTCCCCGGTTCGAAACCGGGCGGAAACTTGTGTGGTTGATACTGAGTCCCTTGACGCCAATGGGATGGGGAATCTGAATGCCACGTAAAGCCGATGTTTCAAGAAGTTTGCGATGCCGTGTGACTGGCAGGTCACAGGGCATGGCAGGGAGAATGTGTCCTCGTTAGTATAGTGGTGAGTATCCCCGCCTGTCACGCGGGAGACCGGGGTTCGATTCCCCGACGGGGAGACCCTTTCAGTTTAACCGCCAAGACCTCCGTGCAATGTGTTTCCTGAAAATAGCACATCATAAGCTGACCGGTGGGCATAGATTGGTCTTGCGATGAGTGGGAATAGAAGACCTATCTAGGGCACGGGAGGCCAGGAGTCTATCCACTATGCCATGCCATCCCTATAAATGCACTAGGCCTCTTTTGACTTGTTGCGCCTTTTAAATTGGACGCAACGTACAATTAATAGGTTTTCCTATGCTTCATTTTTCACCAGAGGTTGCACTTACATGCATTGGTGGTTCAGTGGTAAAATTCTCGTACAACTAACAGGTTTTCCGACGCAACTAATAGGTTTTCTTATTTTGTGAAAAAAAGCTTCATTTTTCTGCAGAAGTTGCACCTACATGCATTGGTGGTTCAGTGGTAGAATTATCGTACAACTAATAGGTGTTCCTACAAAATGAATAGGTGTTCCTATTTTGTGAAAAAAGCTTCACTTCCCACTAGAAGTTGCATTGGTGGTTCAGTGGTAGAATTCTCGCCTGCCACGCGGGAGGCCCGGGTTCGATTCCCGGCCAATGCAGGGTGCTCTTTAGAATAATGTGCGGGAATGGTTGCGTTCCCTAAAAAAAGGGGGGGAAAAAGAGGAAGAAATTGCACACATTTCAGAAATCGACGATGCCACTGTTTCCACTACATAGTACTTCCCTGTGGGGACCAAATCCCGGCTCCTTGGTCATCAAAGCATTGCGACATTAGTAACAGCACTACTTGTAGTCTCAAATTACACACCTTCCAAACTGCAGCCTGTTGCTGTGTTTATGCATCTGTTTCCGTAGTGTAGTGGTTATCACGTTCGCCTAACACGCGAAAGGTCCCCGGTTCGAGACCGGGCGGAAACATCCTGTGCGGGTGTTTATGAGGCTTTGTAGGCAAGCTTGTGTGTTTACCTCCAATGTGCATCTGTGCCAAGAAAGGAAAGCAAATGCCCCGCAATGTAGATTACCTTCTATACAGTAAGGTGGAATGAAGGTCCTGCGTTGTCCCACTTGTCTGGCATTAATGAAGACTCGCCATCAGTTCCGTGCTTTTAGTCGGGAGCCCCTGAAGAACCACTGCATCAGTTTCCGTAGTGTAGTGGTTATCACGTTCGCCTCACACGCGAAAGGTCCCCGGTTCGAAACCGGGCGGAAACTTGTGTGGTTGATACTGAGTCCCTTGACGCCAATGGGATGGGGAATCTGAATGCCACGTAAAGCTGATGTTTCAAGAAGTTTGCGATGCCGTGTGACTGGCAGGTCACAGGGCATGGCAGGGAGAATGTGTCCTCGTTAGTATAGTGGTGAGTATCCCCGCCTGTCACGCGGGAGACCGGGGTTCGATTCCCCGACGGGGAGATGCTTTCAGTTTAACCGCCAAGACCTCCGTGCAATGTGTTTCCTGAAAATAGCACATCATAAGCTGACCGGTGGGCATAGATTGGTCTTGCGATGAGTGGGAATAGAAGACCTATCTAGGGCACGGGAGGCCAGGAGTCTATCCACTATGCCATGCCATCCCTATAAATGCACTAGGCCTCTTTTGACTTGTTGCGCCTTTTAAATTGGACGCAACGTACAATTAATAGGTTTTCCTATGCTTCATTTTTCACCAGAGGTTGCACTTACATGCATTGGTGGTTCAGTGGTAAAATTCTCGTACAACTAACAGGTTTTCCGACGCAACTAATAGGTTTTCTTATTTTGTGGAAAAAAAGCTTAATTTTTCTGCAGAAGTTGCACCTACATGCATTGGTGGTTCAGTGGTAGAATTATCGTACAACTAATAGGTGTTCCTACAAAATGAATAGGTGTTCCTATTTTGTGAAAAAAGCTTCACTTCCCATCAGAAGTTGCATTGGTGGTTCAGTGGTAGAATTCTCGCCTGCCACGCGGGAGGCCCGGGTTCGATTCCCGGCCAATGCAGGGTGCTCTTTAGAATAATGTGCGGGAATGGTTGCGTTCCCTAAAAAAAGGGGGGGAAAAAGAGGCAGAAATTGCACACATTTCAGAAATCGACGATGCCACTGTTTCCACTACATAGTGCAGGGGTCCTCAAATACAAATCTTGAAGGTCCACAAATATTTTTTTGAAACAGGTCCGGGTCCGGGGAAAAATAAATTATATATATATATATATATATAGTCTATATATATGCCCGTCTGGCAAGTACAGTTCATGTCCTATACTTGCCCTCAGGTCATGGCCACTTGCCCTCATAACCTTAATTAGGGATCCCTTTCATACATTATTTTACATTGGCTAATCATTTGGGGTCCTATTTGACCCACAAGTTGATTCACTTGACTAAAGAGTAACAACCCGTTGAAGGGAGAACAGAATGTAATAAATCAAGGTGGAGCAGAGATATTTATTTTACGAAAATGATTTGTTTGCGCCAAGTTTTTGTTTCTTTTAGCAAACTGGGATAATCTTCGAATGATTTATGCTTGTGTCGCAACGTGAATATCGATCCGAAAACGAGGTGTCGCGCGTCGGAGACGATGCGGAACGTGGCTCACTCCTATACCGAGTAATGCGTGTGGCTCGCAGCTGGCTTTGCTGCATGGCTCGCTGGCTGCAAATCCATGGAGAAAGAGAGAGGCAGCCATGGCTGTGGCACGTCGCGAAAACTCTCTGGAGAGAAGATTATAATCCTCATGCAAACGTATTCACGTTGATGTTGTGCTTGTGCGCGAATGAAACCCACAACTAGTTTACAGCCTGCAGCTAATCGCTGCTGCTACGTGCTCCCTGCCTCGAAAGCTTCCGCACTCCGCCGTCTGTGAAATGAACACTATCAGCGCGTCGTTGTCATAGAGATGACAACCCATAATAGTTTATGCCCCGGCATCAGCCAATCAGCGTGGCGTTCTCTCTCTCGCACACAGACTTCAGAGCGCATGCAATGAAGTGGAATACAATGAGAAGTGGAAACAAAACGGAGATTTTTTTTTTTTTTTAATAATTCGTCCTGGGTCCGGTCGGCGGTGCCTCGCGGTCCGGACGTGGACCGCGGTCCGCCTATTGAGGACCCCTGACATAGTGCTTCCCTGTGGGGACCAAATCCCGGCTCCTTGGTCATCAAAGCATTGCGACATTAGTAACAGCACTACTTGTAGTCTCAAATTACACACCTTCCAAACTGCAGCCTGTTGCTGTGTTTATGCATCTGTTTCCGTAGTGTAGTGGTTATCACGTTCGCCTAACACGCGAAAGGTCCCCGGTTCGAGACCGGGCGGAAACATCCTGTGCAGGTGTTTATGAGGCTTTGTAGGCAAGCTTGCGTGTTTACCTCCAATGTGCATCTGTGCCAAGAAAGGAAAGCAAATGCCCCGCAATGTAGATTACCTTCTATACAATAAGGTGGAATGAAGGTCCTGTGTTGTCCCACTTGTCTGGCATTAATGAAGACTCGCCATCAGTTCCGTGCTTTTAGTCGGGAGCCCCTGAAGAACCACTGCATCAGTTTCCGTAGTGTAGTGGTTATCATGTTCGCCTCACACGCGAAAGGTCCCCGGTTCGAAACCGGGTGGAAACTTTTGTGGTTGATACCGAGTCCCTTGACGCCAATGGGATGGGGAATCTGAATGCCACGTAAAGCCGATCTTTCAAGAAGTTTGCGATGCCGTGTGACTGGCAGGTCACAGGGCATGGCAGGGAGAAAGTGTCCTCGTTAGTATAGTGGTGAGTATCCCCGCCTGTCACGCGGGAGACCGGGGTTTGATTCCCCGACGGGGAGACGCTTTAAGTTTAACCGCCAAGACCTCCGTGCAATGTGTTTCCTGAAAATAAGCACATCATAAGCTGACCGGTGGGCATAGATTGGTCTTGCGATGAGTGGGAATAGAAGACCTATCTAGGGCACGGGAGGCCAGGAGTCTATCCACTATGCCATGCCATCCCTATAAATGCACTAGGCCTCTTTTGACTTGTTGCGCCTTTTAAATTGGACGCAACGTACAATTAATAGGTTTTCCTATGCTTCATTTTTCACCAGAGGTTGCACTTACATGCATTGGTGGTTCAGTGGTAGAATTATCGTACAACTAATAGGTGTTCCTACAAAATGAATAGGTGTTCCTATTTTGTGAAAAAAGCTTCACTTCCCACCAGAAGTTGCATTGGTGGTTCAGTGGTAGAATTCTCACCTGCCACGCGGGAGGCCCGGGTTCGATTCCCGGCCAATGCAGGGTGCTCTTTAGAATAATGTGCGGGAATGGTTGCGTTCCCTAAAAAAAGGGGGGGGAAAAGAGGCAGAAATTGCACACATTTCAGAAATCGAAGATGCCACTGTTTCCACTACATAGTGCTTCCCTGTGGGGACCAAATCCCGGCACCTTGGTCATCAAAGCATTGCGACATTAGTAACAGCACTACTTGTAGTCTCAAATTACACACCTTCCAAACTGCAGCCTGTTGCTGTGTTTATGCATCTGTTTCCGTAGTGTAGTGGTTATCACGTTCGCCTAACACGCGAAAGGTCCCCGGTTCGAGACCGGGCGGAAACATCCTGTGCGGGTGTTTATGAGGCTTTGTAGGCAAGCTTGTGTGTTTACCTCCAATGTGCATCTGTGCCAAGAAAGGAAAGCAAATGCCCCGCAATGTAGATTACCTTCTATACAGTAAGGTGGAATGAAGGTCCTGCGTTGTCCCACTTGTCTGGCATTAATGAAGACTCGCCATCAGTTCCGTGCTTTTAGTCGGGAGCCCCTGAAGAACCACTGCATCAGTTTCCGTAGTGTAGTGGTTATCACGTTCGCCTCACACGCGAAAGGTCCCCGGTTCGAAACCGGGCGGAAACTTGTGTGGTTGATACTGAGTCCCTTGACGCCAATGGGATGGGGAATCTGAATGCCACGTAAAGCTGATGTTTCAAGAAGTTTGCGATGCCGTGTGACTGGCAGGTCACAGGGCATGGCAGGGAGAATGTGTCCTCGTTAGTATAGTGGTGAGTATCCCCGCCTGTCACGCGGGAGACCGGGGTTCGATTCCCCGACGGGGAGATGCTTTCAGTTTAACCGCCAAGACCTCCGTGCAATGTGTTTCCTGAAAATAGCACATCATAAGCTGACCGGTGGGCATAGATTGGTCTTGCGATGAGTGGGAATAGAAGACCTATCTAGGGCACGGGAGGCCAGGAGTCTATCCACTATGCCATGCCATCCCTATAAATGCTCTAGGCCTCTTTTGACTTGTTGCGCCTTTTAAATTGGACGCAACGTACAATTAATAGGTTTTCCTATGCTTCATTTTTCACCAGAGGTTGCACTTACATGCATTGGTGGTTCAGTGGTAAAATTCTCGTACAATTTACAGGTTTTCCGACGCAACTAATAGGTTTTCTTATTTTGTGAAAAAAAGCTTCATTTTTCTGCAGAAGTTGCACCTACATGCATTGGTGGTTCAGTGGTAGAATTATCGTACAACTAATAGGTGTTCCTACAAAATGAATAGGTGTTCCTATTTTGTGAAAAAAGCTTCACTTCCCACCAGAAGTTGCATTGGTGGTTCAGTGGTAGAATTCTCGCCTGCCACGCGGGAGGCCCGGGTTCGATTCCCGGCCAATGCAGGGTGCTCTTTAGAATAATGTTGTTGGAATGGTTGCGTTCCCTAAAAAAAGGGGGGGAAAAAGAGGAAGAAATTGCACACATTTCAGAAATCGACGATGCCACTGTTTCCACTACATAGTACTTCCCTGTGGGGACCAAATCCCGGCTCCTTGGTCATCAAAGCATTGCGACATTAGTAACAGCACTACTTGTAGTCTCAAATTACACACCTTCCAAACTGCAGCCTGTTGCTGTGTTTATGCATCTGTTTCTGTAGTGTAGTGGTTATCACGTTCGCCTAACACGCGAAAGGTCCCCGGTTCGAGACCGGGCGGAAACATCCTGTGCGGGTGTTTATGAGGCTTTGTAGGCAAGCTTGTGTGTTTACCTCCAATGTGCATCTGTGCCAAGAAAGGAAAGCAAATGCCCCGCAATGTAGATTACCTTCTATACAGTAAGGTGGAATGAAGGTCCTGCGTTGTCCCACTTGTCTGGCATTAATGAAGACTCGCCATCAGTTCCGTGCTTTTAGTCGGGAGCCCCTGAAGAACCACTGCATCAGTTTCCGTAGTGTAGTGGTTATCACGTTCGCCTCACACGCGAAAGGTCCCCGGTTCGAAACCGGGCGGAAACTTGTGTGGTTGATACTGAGTCCCTTGACGCCAATGGGATGGGGAATCTGAATGCCACGTAAAGCTGATGTTTCAAGAAGTTTGCGATGCCGTGTGACTGGCAGGTCACAGGGCATGGCAGGGAGAATGTGTCCTCGTTAGTATAGTGGTGAGTATCCCCGCCTGTCACGCGGGGGCCAGCCGGCGATAGTTGGAACTGCGTGACAGCCAATAAAAAATGCTGTGTCTTTGTTGCCGGGCAGTTTTGCCATACCTTCCACCCAATCAGAATTTTACACTTTTCTTGGTCGGCTATTTGGAGACCAGAGTTCGATTCTCACTCACAGAAGTCGGAAGATATTATAATATGCTATATTGTTTCACTATGAAGAACAAGATAGTTATTGATCAGTTAACTGCATGTTAATAGCATACCTGGGCAGAACATAATAAAGATAATTTGAGTTATAAGTGTACTACTGTGTTTGACTTACTTCTGTGTCCTCGATTTGTTTTTTTTTCATGAACACAGCTTATTTATGCTTATTTAAACATACAACCAGACAACGGTGACATTAAGCAGGGCCATGCGGGGAGTCGAACCCCGTTACACGAGTGGCTGCGCCACAAGTGGAAGTATCCTACCACAGCCTGGTGTGCTTTGAGAAACCATGTCTTTAGTTGCATGTATTGTGTGAATGCAGTTGTTACAACCCAGATCAACATTAAACGTTAGATAACATGGTGGATATTCTGTGTTACTCAGTATTAACATCTTTCAGATGAACAGCTGTGTCTCTGTCTCTGACACATTTCTCATAACCCATTTTATAACACAGATCTAAAAGTTAATCCATATATGTTCACCAAATCACCAGACACCTGGGCATTAAAACGTTTCATTGGCAATCTATTCATTCCCTAATGGAGCCATTAAACGTCTTCAAACGATTATGATAATGCGCTGATGTAATTAGCATCCCTCCCTTTGTCAAACATGTCGACTGTTGTGAATATAGTTGTTACAGCCCAGAGATTCCAGATGAAAACAGGGTTTCCAGTGTTCAGGAACATACATACAGTGCAATATAATATAATAATACAGTATGAAACAGAGCTACTACCTTTAAATGCATTTTGAGAAGGAACAATGCTGCAATTTGCTCCAAAAGCTTTATACCCTCTATTATATAAAATGTCACAAAGCGACATAGCTCTGTTTACACAATGCTGTACCCCCTCCAACTGTATGTTCCCCATGTTCAACTGTTTTTATTTTATTTGTAACATTTGCTTTGGCAATGTAAACGTCTGTTTTCTCATACCAATAAAGCTCCTTTGAATAGAATTGCAATATGACATATTTCTCATAACCCATTATAATAACACAGAGAGTTCTAAAAACGAATCCACTAGACTATGTTCACCAAATCACCAAGACATCTAAGCATTAAAACGTTTCCTGGTGAAGTGAGAAGGTGATCTATTCACACCCAATGGAGCCATTAAATGTCTTTTAACGATTATGCTAATGCACTAATTTAATTAGCATCCCTCCCTTTGCTTTGTCAAATATGTCCATTGTAAAATCTGCCATTGTAAAACACACATAATAGTTTAGTGGCGTGTCTGTGGTCAAGAAAAGGCACTTTACCTGTCAGTTGCTGCTCCCCTGTGTGTCTCAATCCAATAATGTATGTGGCATAAACAGGCATAAATGGTATAAATCCAGGCCATAATTTCGTCCAAAAATATAAAACTAAAACCGGAATGTAATCGTGAAGCAACCGGACACCAAGATACATCCATTGTTTACTTGCTGTGTCCATAATTAAATAAATTAAGTCGCATATTAGACTCCCATATAGTTTCATCCCATGTTTCATCCTCTGTTAAAATGTAAACAATATGGTGGCTGCTGTGCTGAGAGCAACGGAAGTGGTGCTCTCTGAGACAAAGAGTGGAGACAAAGAGTAGCAGACTAGCAGTGAAAATGAAACAGTGCCACAGCCCATTGACACCCACATTGTGGCCATGAATATTATTACGTCCGCAGTGGTTTAGACTGCCATAGAGAATGAATTGGAAAGCGTTTTAGGGCCATTCCAGCCAATGTAAAAAAGCTGTGTCTTTGTTGCCAGGCAGTTTTGCCATAATTTTCACCCAATCACAGACATTCTCTGTGGACAGCTCTGTGAGGTTTTTTTACACTCTTCCTTTCAGCTGCTTTTCATGTCCACCCTGTTTTTAAAATGAGTCCTTATTGAAGTTCTGAATGTTGTTTTGAGTTTTAGCCTTTCTTTTTACAATCTTTGCTCTGGAAAGCACGTTGAGCTGCATTTCATTTAAGAAATGTGCTATACAAAGAAATATTGTTTGGGGATTTGGAGACCTGGCTGAGTTTGTTTGTTTCCCCCTCATGGAAGAATATATTAATATGCAATATTTTTTGCACTATTCAGAACAAGTTGGTCAGTTAACTGCCAGGTAAGGGCATACCTAGACAGAAAATAATACATATATTTTGATTTATGATTGTACCACTGTGTTTGTGACCAGTGGTGTAAGTGCATTTACTTAAAGGGGCACTCCACCACTTTTCAACCTATCTTCATATAATAGGTCCTCACTAATGTTCATGATAAAATATCAAAAAAAAAATCTACTCAGTTTGGGTCTCATAGGAGAGCTGTGGGTGGGTCAAATCCTTCCTACCGGTGACATCATCAATGGGAAATGCAAGCTAATAGAAACTGCAGGCTTTCTATTCCTGAAAAGTTGCAATGTTAAAGTGGAAGCCATTGTTCTCGTGATATTAAAAATAATTTTATTTATTTAAAAAAAATTGTATTTAATCTTTTTCTGTCAAACGATGATGTCACCGGTAGGAAGGATTTGACAGCTCTCCTATGAGACCCAGACTGAATAGAAAAAAAATTGTGCTATTTTATTATGAACATTAGAAAAGACAGGTTGAAAAGTGGTGAACTACTCCAATTTCCAATACTTTTACTTCTAGTCCACTACATCTCGTATCCAAATATTGTACTTTTACTCCGCTACATTAATTTGAAAACATTAGTTAGGCATACTAGTTACTTAGCACATATAAATGATTATATTATAAAACATATATAAACCACTTTAGCCCTATTGTATACCTCGGCCATTTGAAAATAGCAGATCTACAAGCTCTACAACGCTTCGCATCGCAATGCATTGTGAGCTTGTAGATCTGCTATTTTCAAACATTTTGTACTTCTACTTTTGGTACTGGTAAGTATATTTTACTCAAGTACATTTTGAATTCTGGACTTTTACTTGTAACAGAGTATTACAGTATTGATACTTTTACTTAAGTAAGACGTGTGAGTAATAACTGTTTGTGACTTACTTCTCTGCTTTCTGTACCGTTTTTATTTAAATTGTTTAGTTATTGATTGATTTGATTAATTCTGATTAATTCTTTCCATCTAGATGACCAATCTGGAAGGATCCTCCACCAACTGACTTATTAACAGTACAAACCTGGTTCCTGACACCAACCGCCCAAGGAGGCAGAGGTCAACCCTCAACAGATTCAGGACTGGACATGGTAAAAAAATAAAATAAATCAATCCTGAATTAATTTATTGTGATCTTGAAACCATTGAGTAATTGTTGTTTTGCCTTATAACTTGCTATGTGTTGTATTCCAAAAATGCAAACACCTTTAATATTAGTTTTATTCCTGTAATTAAAGCAAAGACCTTCCTTGTAATTTGTTCTCATTCAGAGGTAGTCACTATGTCATTTATTCTTGTTAATGGTAAAAAAGGTTAACGGTTATATTTAGCCTCAAATATTGTTAAACATTAGAACAAACTAGTATACCAATGTTTTCTACAGTTCCCAAATATCCGCATTGTAAGTCGGGACAGAACAGTGAGAATCTGTAAAAAATGGTAATGTATATAACATGAATTATCCTCTCTTCATCTTCTGTATCTTAGGCTAGTGAACATAGAGGTCGGAAAACAGAATTTTACTGTGCAAGTATGTAAGATGTAAAAATAAAGAACCTTGAACCTCAGGGTAAGTGTATCAATATTAAGTATTTATTTTAAACAACAAAACACACAATAAACAGCAAAAAAAAAGTAGAATAGAAGAAAATAGTGCAATTGTATCGGCTAGCATCAGTTGAAGCTGATAAAAGTGGCTAAGTAGTGTATTCATCAGGGGTTCAGCAGGGGTTCATAAAAAAACATTTGTTTTGTATTTTTCATCTATAAAATGTACTAAACTAGTGAAAACAGCAGATCTACAAGCACACAACGCCTCGCATCGTGAGGCATTTTGTGCTTGTAGATCGGCTGTTTTCACTAGTTTTTTGCGACAGTCTTGTATGATGAAGCAGGTCTTTGACGTACACATTTGAAACTTGGAGATACAAGGTTTCTGCCTGACATTAACAATATTTTAGTGATTATGTTGCGAGGAAAACATTGAGATAATAGCCATTTTGGTTAGAACTGACTGAAAATAACTTTGTACTTCAAGTTTAAAATGATACAAAATATGTTTTCAAGTCTTCAAATATCAAATGATCTCGCGGCACTCCTGGACTGCCATCGCGGCACCCCAGGGTGCCCCGTCACCCACTTTGAAAACCCCTGGTATAGACCACACTCATTTCCCCTTTTCTACCTCCCACCTCTGTTTTTCTAGTGGGTAAAAAACAGACTCCTTGAACTGTTTCCAGGTCATCTCCTTGTCCATGCCCTGGTCTTTGTACAGAGAAAGGACCTTGGCTGGGCAGTATACATACTTCCCCGCAACTCCAGGGAAGCCTGTGTGCACATGAGGACTGTTTGGGCCCTGCTTCAGTTCCTTATGGCAGAAACGGCACAAACGCCCTGTGGGTTGCTGTGATTCTGTCCGTTTCCTCTTTTGCTGCCCTTTCTCCTCTACCCTCTTCTTAGTGCTCTCCAGTTCTCGCTGATAGAATCTGGTCTGTACAAAGTCTTCAAAGGGCATTCGTGGATTTGTTAGACCCTCCGCACTGTATGCTTTGTACACTTTAGTGGAGCAGTAAAAGTAACGAACAGTGCCTTGCTGGTGGAAGTAGTGGATGGAAGAGCCGTCATTTTCAAATCTGGACTTTGGCTGACCACAGGACAGACACGTTTTTGTCTGTCTCTTGCGAACTGGCTGCTGCTGCTGCTGCTGTTGGTGCTGCTGCTGCCTCTCCATGATGCTTAACACCATGCCCTCAATGGAGGCCGGTGTTAATGTAGTGGCTGCACCAGGTTCAGGTGGATTGAAAACAGCCGGAGGCATGCGAACAACAGGCACACTTTCGGTCTCACTCCCCTCTCGCAAAGAGTGCCATAGCTGCTGTCTCTCCTGGAGATTCTCTGGGCTGGTGTTTAATGAGGAGCTGGTGTTCAGCAGCTTGGCCCTGTACTTCACATACTGTGAAATATGATTTTTTGTTGTTGGGTGGAGCATGCTGTTTGGGTCAGTTGCAGAGTCATGAACAGCAGCAGCATATTCCTGGTCCACACGTGCCAGCATGTCCTTCTGTCCACGATGTTTATTCAGCAGGTTGTCGATTGCCTCCTTCATAGGGGATGTCCAACGCCTATGGTCCAAGACAAACACTCTCCCACCAGTCTTCACTGGTCCAGTGCGGGCACTGCTCGGTGATGCTTGCAGGGGCAGCGGTGGTGGCATCCAAGTAGTTTCTATAAGAGATATAAGAACAAGAGTAAAATAAGTTATGATACTCATTAAAGCCTATATCTGACCAAGCACATTTTAAAGAAAAAAATATAAATAAACGAGTACAAAAATACAGTATAAATGCTAACAATGAATTACATCTTCTATGTTGCCTTTGTCTTACCAGTAATGTCACAATGTTTTTTGAACTTTTTTGTACTAATCTACTTGTATTATGTTTACCTGGCTGTGTGAGAGGCTCTGACGCACTACTTGGATACACCTCTTCTTTAACACCAGGAGGGAATGCAGGAAACCGGTACAGCGGGAGCGAAGGAGAGGAGGGACGCTGAGCTGGTGCACTCTGGGCTGGTGGAGGTTGAGGTGAGGCAGGCTGAGCTGGTGCACTCTGAGCCGGTGGAGGTTGAGGTGAGGCAGGCTGAGCGGGTGCACTCTGAGCAGGTGGAGGCGGAGGTGAGGCAGGCTGAGCCGGTGCACTCTGAGCAGGTGGAGGCGGAGGTGAGGGAGGCTGAGGGCTGCTCTCTGGAGGTGCATTTCTTTGCCTTTTCGTGCTCCTGTTCTTTTCCCAGTCGAGAGGAACTGGGTGGCATCCAGGCTCCACATAATTCAGACCAAACCTCTCCCCAGTGTCTCTGCTGGAAAGGTGAAGGGCAGGGTACTTCTCTTCCCCCAACACCCGTTTGGAGACTGCGTTGAGTTCTGCAATCAACAGTGGATCAAATGCAGCTGGAAGCCGAACACCTGGCTGCTTCAGGTCGACCAGACGCTGAAAGTTCCAGCGAGCCACCCCTGTCATCCCCTGCGCTTGAAAAAGCTCTGATGACACACACGTTCCACTCACAAACTGAGCCTGGTGGAAGTGGTAGCCCTCCTGCTGGGATGTGCCTCTGATGGGGATCCAGACTGGAACTTTAGCCCCCTCCCCCTGGACATGGTTCAGCTGCCGTGTTCCACCATACCTGATTGATTGAAAACTTGATTAACATTTTTTGCACACAGTACAGCAAGGTACAATAATACAGTGGTTCTCAACCTGTGGGTCGGGACCCAAATTATTTTGGGGGGTCCCCAGATGATTAACTGAATGTGCAACATTGTTTTCTCACTCAACAGTAAACAAACATAAAGTTTAAGTGTATAGAGGGTATCTGGCATCTGCATATTTAGTTGATATTTTAATACCTCTAAAATGACAAATTAAACATTGGCTAAATTTTCTAAATATTAGAGGCAGAAATTGTGAAAATAGCAGATCTACATGCTCACAGTGAGCATGTAGATCTGCTATTTTCACAATAGAACCGTGTTATACAGAATGTAATGCCTCAACTCTGTGCTCGTCAGGGTGGGGGGGGGTCCCCAGTTAAAATCTGAATATTTTGGGGGTTGCTGCCTGAAAAGTTTGAGGACCACTGCAATAATACAGGTAAATGTTAAAAGGATGAAAGAGAAATCTTGAGGCTTGTTTCCTCTGTGTATATATACACTAAAGTACTGAAATCATCTACAGTAATACGGTCATGTTTATCCATAGCATCTGTACCTGTACATGATCCCATCTTCCAGCACAGGATCACTAAGGCACCCCCGTAGGATGTGGTAACGCTGAATCCGCCAAATCTTTAGCATAGAGGGCTTGAAGAGAGGGACATCATTGGGGTCTTTGAGACAATAAAAATGATTGAGAACTCCCTCAACTCTCTTGAGAAGCACCTCAGGCAGTGGAATCTGGATCCTGCAGTGTTCGCGGATGTGTTGCTTAGTGGGGTTGGGAGGCTTTATTCCACAGAACACATAGACCTTCTTAAGATTGTTCAGGTCCTCCTGATCCACCACAGAAAAGGCTTCAGACAAGAACTGGGAGAAGGGGCTGTGAAGGGGGTGATGCTCTGAGACACACTCGCGGAGAAGCCGCCTCATACAGTGGAACAGGTCCAGCTTGATGGTGATGCTGTCATTGTACTGTGATCTTGCTGCACATGTATTCAGCAGGTTTCCGGAAGTGGCCTGAGCAACAATGGCATCTGTTGTCTTCCATGCCTCCCAGTTCAGATGCTCTCCTGGATGGGATTCTGCCACCACAAAGGCCGCACAGCAGTCCCTGAAAAAACAAAACAAAACATTAATGATAATGCAGTAATATGAACACCTGTCTAATATATTAGTCACAGTAATGTCCTTATTCAACTTATATACACTAGATTAAAATCTTCATTTACTCATTCATGCTGCCTGCAAACATGTCTCAAGGTGTATGTTATTACACGCATGTGGTTTTCATGATGTTTAGTGATTGTAGAAAACAGCACATAGAAAATAATGTTTCTTTACCTGTCTACCCACTGGTACTGTGCCTTCTCCATCTCTGCCATTGTGTAGCGGTCCCCTAACCCCTTGTACAAGGGCTCCAGAGACTTGTCTGTCTCACTCTGGACCATCGCCCATGAAAGGATCATCCAGTTTTCATTCATCACAGCATAGGATGACATTGTCCCGGATGTAAAGGTGACCTTCCTTGCCACTTTACGGGTGTGGTCTGACCGGAGAGACTGCCCAAAGGTGCCCTGCAGGAGCTTCCGTATAACACCCTCCTGGCGCTGGTACTCATGCAGGAGACAGTCAGTCAGGTAATCTGCAGAGATGGAGACTCCGTTCCAGCCATCTGAATCCCCATACCCTCCAAATGGTTTTGGTTGCCTCCCCTCCGGTCTGATGAACCCAGTGATGGTTCTCTGGCCATAAACTCCTGACTCTGCATCCATGGTGTTTTGACAGCTGAGGAGGTAGGCCAGGTGTGCACGTTCATACTTCAGGTGTGCCATCTCCATGACCTGGTTGGCCATATCATTGGGTGAATTACCCGTGCGCCTGAGCTCATCCATCACTGACTTTCCGATGGCCTTTTTTAAGGTCACAATTGCTGGCAACAGGTTTGTGAACCTCTTGGGGAGCTTTTCCAGCCACTGTGGCTTGTCAGCAAACCACTTCTTCCCACAGACCTTACAGTACAGCCGGGATGATAACAGGTAGAACTGTCCAGTGAGGCCAACGATGACACGAGGTCTCCCAAAACCTGCAGAGACCACCTGTGGCTGGGAACATCCATCAATACATGGCAGATTGTAGTTGTTTGTCATCCTGCTCATTAGTTGCTCGTTTTCTGGCTTCCAGATGAAGAATGGGTGGAGTTGAAAGAATGTTGGGGATGGAAGGTCCCAGACACTGTCAACCAACTCTGGCTGAGGAGGGGAACGCCACAATGACACCATCTTCATGAGGTTGCGCACAGGAGGACAGCCCGGCCACAGACCCAAGGATTCCAGCTCCTGCTTCATCCATATCTTCTGCTGAAGGGAACAGTTCCACTGTTTGAGATCATCAGCATAACCAGGAATTTGGGCAGGAGGGAAGATGGGGGGAGTTGAACTGCCAGTTAATGGCTGACCTGGATAGAAAATAATCAAGATATTATAGTTACATCACTGTGTTTGTGACTTACTTCTCTGCTTGACATACAGTATGTCACACACATGCACACGCCCATGCGCACGCACGCACGCACGCACGCACGCACGCACGCACGCTCACACACACACACACACACACACACACACACACACACACACACACACACACACACACACACACACACATTTGCACACTTACTTTGAGCTGATGGCAAAGGAATACTCTGCACTGTTGACAGCTCATGGGAGGAGGAGAGAGGCTCTGGAAATACACAAAAGTACAATAAGTACAAATAAAACTAAATCCTTATTAAAACAGAGAATGCACTGTATACTGGTTTATTGCACAAACCTACTGAACTACTGCTTACTTTTGTTTTATATTTCATTGAACATTTTGTCCTGTATATCATATGGAGGTGGAACAACTGAAGCTAGGGAAGGCCTGAAGACAACACTACTCCTCCGAGGTTCTCCGTCTGTCAATCAGCTGACGCCTCAGCACAGCTCATCTCCCACCCGTCTCCGGTGAAGCAATAAGATAAGTATCCTCCTCTCACTATTCAGAGGATCTTTTAAATCCAGCTGTGTGCACGCACCCCTCCCTCCCACCCCTAACTTCCCTCTTTTTGCCTCTTCTAGGTTACAGCTGGGGGTCTCCAAAATTCCACAGTGCACGCATGGACCCCAAAGCCAAGAAGACCTGGGTCCATTTCTAAGCCTGGGTCCTGTGTTCATGTCCAAGCCTAGACTATCATGCTGCGTTTCGTATGTTCAATTCTGTGCTTAACTTAAAATAACCCAAATCTACTCTTGTCTGAAGGTTTTGGTTTTACTAGTGGACTTATTGTATAGTGTATTATACTATATCAAGTCAAAGTACTGTATGTGTACCATGGAGGGTACATTTAATTGGATAAGATAACATGCTACTGTATTGTGAGATTTTCCACTTGTTGATACTATACAGAAAGCTGAAATGAAGCCCAGTGTAGTGGGTACAAGTATATATTATACGTTAGATCTTACCTGAAAAAAACAAGATACTAAAATAATTGTAATTGTTTATTTACCATCAGAGAGGGATGCAGGCACTGTCTCCCCTGTAGACACAGTAGGTGTGGTATCTGTGCCAGCTCCACTGAGACCTGTTAAATACAGTAAGCCCAGCACAATATTGACATCAGGGTCACCCATACATTTATGAGAACAATTTGTGTAAATAATACTTGAATAATAAAATGAAAATGAATACCCTGAGGGTGTTTCTGCTCTACTGCAGACTGCGGAAACACTGATAGCAGCTGTTTGGGGACAATCACTGGGTGCTTCACACCTGCAGATGGACCTTCTGAAAACATGAATGGACATTTACAACACTTATCACCTACATGATGAATGGGGCTGAAAGAATGATGTACATTAGGAGATAATCACCATGGGAAGAGAGACCTGATTCTTCGGGGGGAATGATGTCACAAGGCGTTGAAAGGGTGGCAGTGGATTTTCTCCTCCTCCGTACTGTGTAAAGAAAACATAATAAGATACGGACAACAGTGCAGCCAACAACAACAACAACAACAACAGTACTGCAAGTGTTAAAAATTGAGCATGTGATGATAAAATCTCTCAAATAAATTCTAGACAATAAATAATTGGATAATAACTAACTAATAGAGGGACATTAGTCTACACACTAAAAAATGATGGGTTGTTTTGGCTGGGTTAAGCCTATTGGGTTATTTAATTGGGTTGTTTTCATGCAAATGGGTATTCTGATAACCCAATTCGCTGAGTTATTTCTGTTGGGTATGGTGTTATTAGCTGTTGGGTTGTAATTTCCATACAATTTGTTGAGTTATTTTGGACTACCCAACACGTTGGGTAAATACGTTGGTCACCATTGCTTTGCATAACAATGCAAAGCATGCTGGGTAAAGCATTTCCAGTGGCATTTTAAGCTTTTAGGAGCAAAAAATGCTAAATGTGTCAATGACACTGTGTGGATATGACACAGTGTCATATCCAAGTGTCTGCCAAGGCAAGCTGACTGACATTATGTCAGAATTTGATTTGTCAGTATTTGAGCTTCAACCATAAGCTAAAGTGCTAGGGTGCTAGGTTAGGGTTGAGCTCCCTCCCCCAGAGGTGAAATTAGATGCAGAACCTTGGAGGACTCTTGAAGGTTTAGCCTCTGGGACCATGCTATTCTTCCATGTATAGTCTCATTTTGGCAATGTCAATAAATTAGTTGATATTGTAACTTAACAGTGAAGATTGGCATAGGCTGAATCGCTTCGCCCATGCTTTGTGATAATGTGATTATTTAATTAAATTGACAACTATCAGTTGTACCGATGAAATTTCAATTTAAAAAAGGAACCACCAACATAATAGTAATATATAATAATGAGGAAATATAATACATTTTAAATAACCCAACACATTGGGTTATATGAATAACCCAACATGTTAGGTTAAATTAACCCAGCGATGGGTCGGTCCAATATTTAACCAGTGTTGGGTTGGGAAAAAACCCAAATTGGGTTGTTTTTAACCCAGTGTTTTTCTGTGTGTATATTAGTCTATTGCACAGTGCCTGGTGTGGGGTGTCAGGGGTGTTAACGACAGCCAGTTCAGGTGCTCTTTAATCGAGTTGTTTTAACAGTCTGATGTCTGTGGGGATGAAAATGAGCCGCCCACTGTGACTGCTGCTCTGCTCTGCCAGGCAGCACTGAACCAACCTCCCTGAAAGAACAGAAACATTCTAACATAGCTATAGTACCTTGGCCTGTAGACTCAGTCCGGGATCCTGTGACTGCAGCTCCTGGTGTATCTGAGAGGACAAGAAAATAGCGTTCTCACAGTTGATGCTCATTATCATTTGGCAGAACCAGGAAAAGCATCACATGTATTGTTTTTTATGAACTTACCCAGGGTGAATTTGGAGGGGGAAATGCTCAACATTGCACTATCCAGGTCATCCTCAGTGTCCATGGCTGTAAAGTAATACACAGGCATCACTATGGCTAGTAGATTACATTAGGATAAATGTTTTTATTATATAAGGATTGTTTAACACTGACATACCTGTAGATTGAGGCAGAGGTCTGGCAGGAAGAGTGGGGGCTTTGGCCTTCTGCTGTAACAGGTATTGTTGCAACTTGTGCATCCTGGACCCCGTATTACATGTCTCTCTCATAACATAGGCTGCATAACCATCAGCCCTGCTGTCCCACACTTCCTTCCAGGTGTCTTTCGCTCTATTACCATAGCCAACAATGTTGTCGTCTGGTGACAGAGCTGGTGGTGGAGCACTTGCCCTCTCCGCTTCATATTTCAGAAGAGCCCTTATCTCCTCAAAGCTATGTGCATAGTCCAAAAAGGTCACCATACTGGTCTTTTTGTGCCCTTCTGCCACAAAGACACCAGCTTCTCTCTCCTTTTGGACATCCCTGAATAGGTACACTATGTATCCTACATCGTTTTCCAGGGCCCACCTGAAGGTCTTGCCCTTATATTTTCCAAACTCAAGAGTATACTCTCCGAGGATTTCAGTCCGGTCAGTATAGTCCCCTCCCCTGTTAAACACCTCTTCCTTTGCAGTCTTGTGGACCACATTCTCGCTCAAAGCCAGTGACTTGTCTTGCAAGGAAGGGTTTTTTATTATTTTGTCTGCCTCGTCTGAGGGCTTCTGCAACAAAAAGCCAGAGGGCCCCTTCCGGAAGCAAACATTCACCTTCCCTGGGAAGATTTGCCTTTGGTACATGTTGGGCAATTGACGATGACTTCTGTACAAAACAAAAAATAACAAACAAGAAAACATTAACATGGTGGTATAATTTTGGAATTTATGTCAAGTGTCATGCATATTATTGAAGAGCTCAAAGACACATGCTCACTTAGTGACTGTTTCATAGATATCCAATCATATACTGTACAATTGTGACAGACACAGTTACTATAAGCTCCAATCACATGAGTGTTCACAATTAACAGACTAGTCTTCCTGGGGTCTGATAATAATGTGCACATACAGGTTATTTTCCAAGGTAGGCTACAATTGCACTTATATGTCCAATTATGTCAAATAACACACTTGCATCTATATTCATGCACATTTACATTAAACAAGTAAATCAAAAATGACACACATATATCCATACAATCACAAACCTACATCCATACAGATGAGTAATTAGTGTAAAATTAACCAAATGGACCCTTTCTCTCAAGAGTGAAATTGATGTTAAACATCTGGGCATGACTTCATTTACCAGAAGTTTACACAACTAGATTTGATCCTTGCCTGTTATCTCTCTACCTGTCTACCACATCAATAAAGCATGGCTGGAATTCTCTGTGGTCCATATTAGGAGTTCTCATTAACACTGTCACCGATGAGCCATTGTGCCACAGCCGCGGCAGCCCAGGCTGCTCAGCCTCTCGTCTGTAGTAAAAATAAATAATACTCTTTCACTACTCACCACAACAAAGACGGTTATAAAATGTTGAAAGCCTGCTTTCCTTAGTGGCAACACTCTGAGCCCCCCCACCTCACGTCTAAAATACACGTTTTGGCAAGAAAAGAAAATATTTCACCGGAAGTTTTAGCTACTCCACACCGCCCTCTACAGATCTTGCCAATAGTAAACTCCATTTACCTGATTTTGCCTTCCGGTGAAATATTTTCTTTTCTGGCTAAAAAGTGTATTTTAGATGTGAAGTGGGGGTCTCAGAGTGTTCCCACTAGGTGACGCACGCTTTCTACTCCCTAAAGTCGTATGTGTTATGGTGAGTAGCTAAATAGTTTTTTGTATTTTTACAACAGACGAGGGTGCGCAGCCTTTCCTGCGGGCGCAAGGTCTCATCGGTGACATAGCGGAGAACTCCTTCTAACGACAAGAGCTAGGCTGCTTTTGAGGTATCATTTTGGTTGACCTTAACTGTACAGTCATGAAACCTATGCAAACCTCTAATAATGTTTTTTTTTTTCTTTATGTCGACTAAATAATGGTCCTTGATATGAAAAGGTTTGAAAACTACTGAGACTGGGCCATAGCCTACAAGGCCTAAATCTTAATTCAGACCGGATCTGTTCACAATTTAGGCATTTAGCAGATGCAATCCAGAGCGAATTACAATAAGCAAGGACAGCATCAATAATCATCGAATCTACAGTACAAATGGCTATATAAAAAGAATATAAATTAGGCCTACAAAGTTCACAATATGACTAAGCCTATATGACTTGAACCACAATCCAATTAGATCATTCATTCAGCCCACATATCAGAAATTGCTTACCTGTGTTGTTCACAGTGTGTTGGTTGAAACACGCATAATAAAGTAAAAGGTTTAACTTGGTGAACTATGTGTGAAGATCTCCAAGTGACAAGTGGCAAGGGATTGCAGGTTCCCTTCCCTGTAGTCTTGCTGGCCCCTCACGCCCCCCTCTCTGCAGCGTGGATGGTGGAGTGGGGTGGGAGGGGAGGGCAGGGCGGAGAGGGGGGATGGGTCTCTGTTAGGGCAACTCATGTCTCCACTGCCAGGCCTATAGACATGATATCGTATTTCCTACAAAATGCTGGCCTGATTAAAAAAACAACTCACTTAGATTTGAATCATGACATAAGTTTTCTTTATTCGTCTGTTTACAGAAAGTAGACATAGGTGAAACTAACTTGGCCATAATGTATAATTTGCGATGCACTGAGTGCTGCCATGTCCACTCATTATAAGCCACTTTGGGCAGTTTGACTAACCTTCCCTAATGGCTTATTTTGGGCTTGTTTTCATAGACCTGGTTTCTTATTTCTCTCGCAACACTGTCTGTGACACCAGAATAGATTTTGTAACATTTATCCCAAATGGCAAAACATTTCCCCAACAAAAATGTGCAAAAAGAAATACATATTTAATGTAGTGAGAAATAGCCAATCTACAAGCACACAATGTGTTTCACTACATTTGAAGTTCAGAATATATTCTAGTTGAAGATGTATTCAATATACAAGATGTCAATAATTGCTATTTAATATAACAATGAGGAATATGACAATGAGAAAAAAAGAGAATAGAAAGGAGACTAAAGTCATCAATAGCCTACAAATAATATAAACTGCATTTACATTACCGCAGGCCTTAAATACTCTAGCACTAAAATAAAATGTGTGACCAACACATTTAGTATAACATTTAGTAGTTACATTAACTGCACATACATATCATTAAGTGTGCCTGCCATGCAACGCAATGGCAAAACACTTATTGTAATCCGCCATACTTAATTAAGTGTGCCTGCCATGCAACGCAATGGCAAAACACTTATTGTAATCCGCCATACTTAATTAAGTGTGCCTGCCATGCAACGCAATGGCAAAACACTTATTGTAATCCGCCATACTTAATTAAGTGTGCCTGCTATGCAATAGCAAAACACTTATTGTAATCCGCCATACTTAAGTCATTAATTAAGTCTTTCGCCACGAATTTCTGCACGTAATAACTGCCGCACAATTTACGCCACCGCCGCAATATATACATCAAAACGTGCGGCTCGGCCGGGAATAGGTTGCTATTACTTTTCTTTCCGATCCGCGTTACCATTGCGACGTAATTCGCAAAAAACGACGCCAAAAAACCCCATTGACTTAGAATGGGGGAAACTTCGGCACGTAATAACTGCCGCACGATTTACGCCACCCCCGCAATATATACATCAAAATGTGCGGCTCGGCCGGGAATGGTGTGCTATTACTTTTCTTTCCGATCCGCTTTACGATTGCGATGTAATCCGCAAAAAACAACGCCCAAAAACTCCATTGACTTTGAATGGGGGACTCCGAAAAAAACCCAGAAACTTTGGCGCCACATAACTCTGCCATACTTTTGCCTAGCAACGTCATTTAAAATGTAAAATGCTCACACAACTTTGGTCTTTTTCCGACCAATAGGGATGAGCTGTAATTGATTAAGCCCCGCCCCCTCTTTAACAGGAAGTGCCCTTCACCAAACAGGAAGTGCCTCTATAACTCATGAACCGTTTGTCGTACAGACTCGCGGCTGGTGTCATACCTTTTCTTTTTTTCTCAATTTTTTTTTCTCAAATTTTTTTTTTCTCAAATTTTTTTTTTCTCAATTTTTTTTCTCAAAATTTTTTTTCTCAAAAATTTTTTTTTCTCAATTTTTTTTTTCTCAATTTTTTTTTTCTCCAAATTTTTTTTTCTCAAAAAATTTTTTTCTCAAAACATTTTTTTTCTCAAATTTTTTTTCTCAAAATTTTTTTTTCTCAAAATTTTTTTTCTCAAAATTTTTTTTTCTCAAATTTTTTTTTCTCAATTTTTTTTTTCTCAAATTTTTTTTTTCCCAGAAACTTTGGCGCCACATAACTCTGCCATACTTTTGCCTAGCAACGTCATTTAAAATGTAAAATGCTCACACAACTTTGGTCTTTTTCCGACCAATAGGGATAAGCTGTAATTGATTAAGCCCCGCCCCCTCTTTAACAGGAAGTGCCCTTCACCAAACAGGAAGTGCCTCTATAACTCATGAACCGTTTGTCGTACAGACTCGCGGCTGGTGTCATACCTTTTCTTTTTTTCTCAATTTTTTTTTCTCAAATTTTTTTTTTTCTCAAATTTTTTTTTCTCAAATTTTTTTTTTCTCAAATTTTTTTTTTCTCAAAATTTTTTTTCTCAAATTTTTTTTTCTCAAAAATTTTTTTTTCTCAAATTTTTTTTTCTCAATTTTTTTTTTCTCCAAATTTTTTTTTTCTCAAAAAATTTTTTTCTCAAAAAATTTTTTTCCTCACATTTTTTTTTCTCAAAATTTTTTTTTCTCAATTTTTTTTTTCTCAAATTTTTTTTCTCAAAATTTTTTTTTCTCAAAATTTTTTTTCTCACATTTTTTTTTCTCAAAATTTTTTTTTCTCACATTTTTTTTTTCAAAATTTCTTTTTCTCAAAAAAGTTTTTTTCTCAAATTTTTTTTTTCTCACAAAACAATTTTTTCTCAAAAAACTGTCGTTAAAGTGCGACCCGTCATAACGGCCAAAAATGCTCCAAAACGCCACTAATTAGTCGAAATGGCTGACTTCCTGTTTGGTTTCTAATTGGCTGCTGGCCTTGTGACGTGGGTAGAGCTGCGAGGGCCCGGTCATCGCTGCTTGCAGCTTTAATTCATTAATCGTCCATGACCTTAATTGGGGCCTATTTCGCCAAACAGGAAGTGCCCCTCACCAAACAGGAAGTGACCCTTGATCTCGTGAACCGTTTGTCATACAGACACGCGGGTTGCGTCAAATGAAATAACGCTAATGCTAACACCAACCGCTACACAAGGTTGCACAGACTTAGCGAGCTGCAGGCACACTTAAAATTTCTTAGAAATTTTCTCTTCTAGTTTTATAATGCTGGTGTGAAAAGGCTTAACACAGATAACCCACACATAGCCCCTCCCTGACCATGACCAAGCCTTCTTCTTGTCACCCCAGGAGGGCCAGCACCTGAACCATTCTGAAGGGAAGGGTGGAATGTGTGGGACTGGGCAATCTTCCCGGGACAGAGAAATGAAAGAAACACATACATCAAAAGAACACATGTTCAAAGTGTATTATGGCCCTTTGTTTGTTTGTTTGCTGTTGAGCAAGACACCCATTTTGGGAAACACTGCACCAGATCAACGTGTCTTCCAAATAGAAGGGAGGGAAACAGGTAATTTTAATAGCTGGCTATGCCCAATACAGTTGAAAACAGGAGGGGATCAGACAAAAAATAAAATAAAGTGAAGAGATGTTATGTTACAATTCGCTATTCTTATTTATTTTAAAGGGTGTAATTACAGAGCTGTCTGGGAGATATAAATATTGTCTAACAATTAAAATTGCATTGCTATAATAATGTCACACAAATAATGTTTTAATTTCCCTCTTAGATTGTTCCAGGGATCCTGGATTGCACCAACACAGAGTAAATAAGTTGGTTGAATGAACACAAAAAAAGACCACTGGAGGCATGGTAACAACAGGCACACTGGAGATTCTCTGGGCTGGTGTTTAATGAGCTGGTGTTCAGTAGCTTGGCCCTGTACTTCACATACTGTGAAATATGGTGTTTTGTTGTTGGGTGTAGTGGTTGCAGTGTTATGAACAGCAGCAGCATATTCTTGGTCCACACGTGTCAGCATGTCCTTCTGTCCGTGATGGTTGTTGTTGGTCCAAGACAAACCCTCTCCCACAGGGGATGTCCAACGCTTATGGTCCAAGTCTTCACTGGTCCAGTGCGGGCATTCTGCACGGCATTCCTGTAGTTTCTATAAGAGAGTGCTTGTTTATTCCATTTGTATTTATTCCATTTGTAATTTCAACTATTTAGTTTCTCATAATTTTCAACTATTTCGTTTCTCATTGATTATTTATTTTACACATTGTTTTTATTTGTAAGGGACCCGGGGAGTGTGTTTGTATGGTTAAACCAACTGTTGAAAATACTGTAAAAAAAGATCAATGTGTCTCCCAAATGGAGGGAAATATAGCATTTCAACTGCTGGCTATGCCAATAAATGTGAATACAACAGGGATCAGACAAAAATAAAATAAATGAAGAGATGATATAATTAAAAGGATGTAGTTACAAAGCTGTCTGTGTGATACATATTGTCATAACTTATCACAAATAATGTTGTTGTATCACTGTTGTAAGATAGACAATATGTGACCTCGTCCAGTGCGTCTTTCAGCTTTTTGAAGATTATGACAGTACAGCATATAAACTTTCAACTGTCATTCATTGAAATCTGAACATATTTGAGGGAGATATGCTTGAATGTTGTTAAAGCACAATAATCTGACGAAAGGGTTCTCAAAGTTTATCACACTACTTGAAGTCAGATAAGGGGTGTAAACAATGGATTGTTAACACCACCCTGCACCTGACCTAACCTAATGGCCACACATTAGCCAACAGAAACTGCAGATGTAAATGTTGTTTTTGACAAGTTAATGTCTGTCTCCACACACTGCAAACTAATGTAAGCTGCTGTATAATACATGTTAGTTGGTTCCATTTGTATAATACCAGACACCTGGGCATTAAAACGTTTCCTTGGTGTAACCCATGTTACTATGCCTTAAAATAAGATTTTAAGAGCTGCTTAAATAACAAATATAAAATGCATATTTATCATGAATATTAAAATAGGATCAGCAATATACTACATATTGCATAAAATTCATAAAGGAAATATAGTTTTGTGTCTAAAAAAATAGGTCACTGCAGTACAATTATTCTCAACCTGAGGTCTTATATCATTCACTTTTAAGGTGAAGGCGTTTTATTTTGAAAGTGTAACGTTTTGATGACACTGGAATGGAACAGATCTGGGATCAGTGAAGCATTTTCACTGTCCAATCAGCGCCCTGCTTACTGCAGGAGAGGGTGTGACAGAACGTCATGTTCCAGGAACTTCCTCTTTGATCTCAACCAGGGGAGAAGCAAGTCGCGTTTTTGCCTGGAGATTGATTATATGTTTTGTAACGTTGGAAAGCTGATTAGCAATCTAGTTTTCAAAGAATCCCATTGATAAAAGGGAGAAGCCCCCGTTGTGTAGTGTTTGATCTGGAAACACAACGTTTTGTGCTTTGATCTTGGAAGAAATTCACGTAAGTGTTGATTGTCAATTGACCCACTTTTCACCCACATGTGCGCTACCAGCTAAATGGCTGCACACAATAACACCATATATTTGGCTGTGGAGTGATTCTAGACCCTAAAAAAACGATCTGTTCTGTTCCTATGTCACCTGTTACTGTATAGTGGATGGAACTGGGAGTATGTGATCCATGCCCTGTCACTGAGTATGAGAATTCATCTTGATTTGTTCTGGTGAGTTATTTACAATGGTTATATACTGTACAATGGTCCTCAAACATAATGTCATGACTGTTATGTTATTTCTGATGATATGATACCACTGTGATTTAATGACTGAAGATGAGTAATCAGTTTATTCTGTGAATATATAGAAAGTAATTCCCATTTTGGCCTATTTTAGGCTGGGTCTTTTGAGAATGGATTTCAACTGTTGAAGCCTCTGATCTACAACCACGGTGGTGAAAGAGTTCAGCAGTTTGGCGAGCTATAGCCCATCTGAGTCGATCCGAAAGAACTGTTGCTTTGATCTGGAGAACTGGTAGGATTGACTTTGCAAGGAAACACTGAAAGGATATTTTTTCATGGACATTTCATTCTTTCCACTGAGACAAAGGAAGGGAACACAAAAGAAGACACACTGGTTTTGCTTTGAAATTAATTTCATAGTCACTGATATTTGATGTGCATTAAACTGTCATTTCATTCAAAGTGAACTTTTGGTTAAAGGGTTCTGATACAAGTTCAAGGACACTGATAAGAGGACACATTATTTTGATAACAGGTTTAAACGAGATACTGTATTTTGATACAAAGGGAAAATATTTCATGCACTAAGAGGTATTAACTGTATATTTTTGAGTGTTATAAAACGGGTACTACTGTAAAAGGTTCAAACCATTTCATTTCATGTTTTGGGTTAAAACATTTCATTTCATACACTGAGGATTAAAAAGTGGTTGGTTTAGATTTAAAAGAGGCGTTGAAATAAATAAATGGATAACGGGAAAAATAAATAAAACCGTTGAGTAACTTAACTGTAGGTTAAATAGGAACACTAAAATAGTATAAAATAAACCTTGGGTTTAAATCAAGTACTAGACTGACCACTAGTCTAGTTAGGTGGTATTTTGTTTTGCACACATTTTACAAGCTGGAAACAGCAAAGTGTTCACTGTCATCCCTCAAGTTATATTCTATTTTATTTTATTATTTTTTCAACTTGTAATACATCTAATTATCTTTAAACATACTTGTCTTCTTTACTGTTGTTGCTCACTCATTAACCCTTTAATACTCATCCCTCCTTCAACCGAACCTATAGTCTCTGATGCACTGGCCCAAACAAATGCTGATTTAATTGAAGTAGAAATACATGTCTGTACCACCCAGTGCCTACTAATATATGCTAGGACTGAGTCCGGGTTACAGAACTTGGCGAGAGCTAGCCAGGAGGGTTGAGTACAATTTAGTAGCAACAGTAAAATACAAAATAGAAATTCCAAATCACAGAAAATAGCACTATGGAAACAATTGTGAAAGAAGAGGGCATAGATGTCCTTAACTCAGTTATTATAGATGGTCTAACCCAAACTACACTGGATGAGGAGCTTGAAAAGCACCTAGAAACATACGGTTCTATTAAACAAATAGTGCGTATAGATGATTCCAAATCAGAATATCACCGTCACATGATCCTTGAATTCCACACTAGTTCCACTATGCACACACTACGGTCCCTACTACCAATTAGGTACCCGAGCTCAGATACAAATGTTATCTTCAATGTGCGTGCCCTAGATAGTGTTTACACTGTTACAGCCAGTAGCGCCACCAAGGGGTATCTTGAAGAACTGCAGGCTGTTGCTGACAAGAGTGGCAAGTCATTTCAAGAAGTGCTCCAGGAGGAGCTAATGAAGATCAGCATGATGAAAGGTGTCAATCTTCCTGCCAGAGATAACACAACTCCCGATACACATTCCGTGACAGAACCCTCTTCTGAATTAACAGACACCAGTTTGGAAATTAAGGAAGTTGGAACACCATCTCCTTCTCTTCTGCTTGGCACTTCTCAACACAAGCTGGATAGGAGCCTGCCAGTGGTGTATCCCCCATCCCCTAGAGGGAACTATCAGATGACAACTTCACCGACATCTAACATGAATGATACATTGAACGTTCACCCCTACACACCTCTGTCCTCTGGCACGTCACACCACTCAACCAGGGAAAGTGCCAATGATGCCACTGCAATGATACATACTGCCCTCACCATGAACGACATTAACCCTCCGGCTGTGCAGCGGGTAGTTGTCGAACACGTCATGCGGACCAATGAAACCATGTCTCCGGTGCACACTTCAATTCGCCTCCGCACCTTCTCTGGGAAAATTCCACGTCCGAACAGTGAACTAGATTATGACACCTGGAGGGCAAATGTTGAATTACTGCTCACTGATCCATCCTTGTCAGACCTGCATAGAACACGAAGGATCTTAGACAGTCTGTTGCCCCCAGCCACTGATGTCATCCAACACATTGGCCCTCAGGCTTTGCCATCAGTGTATCTCAAGCTACTAGATTCAGTCTATGGTTCTGTAGAAGACGGAGACGAGCTGTTGGTTAAGTTCATGGCAACATGGCAGGACAAAGACGAAAGCTCCTCCACTTATCTAAATCGCTTGCAAGTCACCCTGAGTGCAGTTGTCAGAAGAGGAGGTATTGCAGAGAGTGAACGAGATCGTTATCTCTTAAAGCAATTCTGCCGTGGCTGTTGGCAGAATAACTTGATCACGGACCTCCAGCTGGAGCAAAAGACAAAAGATAAAATACCTCCCTCCTTTGCAGACCTGGTGCTACTCATTAGGACAGAAGAAGACAAACAAGCAGCAAAAAACAAGCGAATGATACAACACTTTGGGCTACAAAAGCAAAGTTGTACAGCACCCAAGCTACGAACTGCAACAAACCGTCTGACCACATATGTTGCACCTGAAGAAGAAATAACTGAGACAGAGTCACTTAAGGAACAGATCAGTGAAATGCAGGCTCAAGTTGCTGTCATGCAGACTACAACTCCTCGTAAGGCCAAACAGCCTAGTTCTGGAACAAGCGAACTCGATGCGCTAAAAAGGCAGCTTGCTGAAATCCAAGCCCAAGTCATTGGCATGATGACAGCAGCTCATGAAACTAACAAGGAACCCTCAGAACCTGCAGAGATTAAGATACTGAAGCAGCAGCTTGCCAAACTCCAAGCTCAGGTGACCACACCTCCAGTTAGCGGTCTGCAGACCATGACCTCTACATGCTCTTGTGAGAGCCCCAGGAAAACTGAACACCAGCCTAATAGGCAGTATAGTACTGAGAAACCAAAAACAAACAGACCCCGTCCCTCTTACTGTTTCAATTGCGGAGAGGACAGACATCTTGCAGTCAACTGTGAGAATGAGCCAAACCCTGTTTTGGTTGAAGAGAAGAGGCAGCTACTTAAAGCGAGGCAACAGCAATGGGACCGTCAGAATGGTGTCACTGGCACCCAGCAGTTAAACTACTAGCAGCCCCTGTTGCAGGGCAAACAGGGACTGAGAGACAAAATGACCGCCCTAAAGAAACTAAGAGAGTGAACAGCAAACATGCTTCTGCTGAAAACACATCTGTCAGACTGCCATCAAGACTAGTAGGAACAAAATGCACCGCTCAGATCAAAATTGAAGGCAAGGAAGTCAGTTGTCTTCTAGACACCGGGTCCCAAGTGACTACCATTCCAAAGTCGTATTATGAGAAGCACCTACCTCGTCATTGCATGAAGTCCATGGATGACTTATTGGATGTGAAATTGGAAGTAGAGGGAGCCAATGGACAGGCAGTGCCCTACCTTGGGTATGTGGAGTTGAACGTGACCTTTCCCGAAGAGTTTGTAGGCAGAGAGATCCAAGTGCCCACTCTGGCGTTGGTAATCCCTGATGTGAATGACATGCCCCAAATTCTCATTGGTACAAATACACTAGATGTCCTCTACTCCAACTATGTGGAAGGAAATGAATGCCACCCTCAGTCATCCCTTCATGGCTATAAAGTGGTGTTGAAAATCCTAGAAGTGCGACAACGGCAAGCGGGCACTGGTGCCCTAGGTTGGGTAAAAGTACAGAGTGATTACCCTGAAACAGTGCCAGCAGGCAGTACGGTCGTTCTTGATGGGCTGCTCCATATGAGTAATGTTCATTGTGAAAAGTGGGTCGCTGTAGAGGCCCCATCAAAATCCTCTCTTCCTGGTGGGCTACTAGTGGCACGCTCCCTGTGCACCTTGCCTGATAAGCGCCCCTATCGTCTCCCAGTTATGATAAAGAATGAGAGTAAAAATGACCTTGTGATTCCTCCAAAGACGGTGCTAGCTGAGATCCATGCTATTCAGAAGGTGATGGGAAAAGAGCATTCTGCAGACTCAAACATCCCCCAAGCCAGAGAGCTGGATTTTGACTTTGGTAACTCACCTTTGTCACCTGAGTGGAGAGATCGGATCACAAGACAGCTCAATGCTATGCCCGAAGTGTTCGCCCTTCATGATCTAGACTATGGACACACTGACAAGGTGAAGCACCACATCAGACTGAGTGATAATACCCCGTTCAAACACCGAGCTAGACCCATCCATCCCCAGGATGTAGATGCAGTCAGAAAGCACCTTCAAGAGCTACTGGATTCTGGTACCATCCGGGAGTCCGAGTCCCCATTCGCATCCCCCATAGTCGTTGTGAGGAAAAAGAATGGATCTGTGCGTTTATGTATTGACTTCCGAAAGCTCAACTCTCAGACCATCAAAGATGCCTACGCACTACCCAACTTAGAGGAAGTGTTCTCTCTGTTAACTGGCTCGAAATGGTTCTCAGTCCTTGATTTAAAATCAGGATATTATCAGATTGAGATGGAGGAAGCTGATAAAGAAAGGACTGCCTTCGTGTGCCCCCTTGGATTTTGGGAGTTTAATAGAATGCCACAGGGAATAACAAACGCACCAAGTACTTTCCAACGGCTCATGGAGAGATGCATGGGAGATCTCAACCGCAAAGAAGTATTGGTCTTCATTGACGATCTAATAATCTTCTCTGACACCCTGGAAGAGCATGAGTCGAGGCTACTACAGGTCCTGAAACGACTAAAAGAGTACGGATTGAAATTATCTCCGGAAAAATGTAAATTCTTCCAACAATCTGTCAGATATCTTGGACATATTGTGTCCCAACACGGAGTACAGACAGACCCAGAAAAGATCGAAGCCCTTAAGACCTGGCCAGAACCCAAGAATCTTAAAGAATTACGATCCTTCCTAGGGTTCTCGGGGTATTACCGGCGTTTTGTGCAAGATTATTCTAAGGTCATCAAGCCTCTCAATGACCTAACAGCTGGGTACCCCCCTCTCAGGAAAAACAGCAGTGGAAAGGGAAGTAAAACGGATCAGTACTTCAACCCAAAGGAGTCGTTTGGAGAGAGGTGGACTTCATCGTGTCAAAGAGCCTTTGAAGAGATCATTACCAAGCTCACTACAGCCCCTGTTTTGGGGTTTGCAAACCCCAAACTCCCGTACGTCCTGCACACTGACGCCAGTACAACAGGGCTTGGTGCAGCGTTGTACCAAGAGCAAGACGGAGAGATGAGAGCGATTGCCTTTGCAAGCAGAGGATTATCGAGGAGTGAGGCTAAATATCCCGCCCACAAACTAGAGTTTCTGGCTCTAAAGTGGGCTGTCACTGCCAAATTCAGTGATTACCTTTATGGCACAGACTTCACCGTTGTCACGGACAGTAATCCACTGACTTATATCTTGACATCTGCCAAGTTGGACGCCACTAGTTACAGGTGGTTGTCTGCCCTATCAACCTACTCCTTCAAGCTTCGATACAGAGCAGGAACTCAAAACCAGGATGCGGATGGACTTTCAAGGCGACCACATGGAGAGCTCAAGAATGATGCAGTGTCAAGGAAAGAGAGTGAGAGGATCAAACAGTTTACTCTACACTATATGACAGATGAGGACAAGCAAGATGTTGTGCTGCCCGAAGCAGTAAGAGCCATCTGTGAAAGACATGAGGTCCACTGGGTTCATCGAGATCCTTCCAACTCAGACCCATCAGTCACTCTGGTGGAATCTCTGGCTATTCATGCAGATGCTTTACCCAGTGAGTTCCAGCAGGAAGACAATCATGGACTCCCGGTGGTGGCTCACTTGACTGTAGAGGAGTTAAGAGACAAGCAAAGAGCCGACTCAGACCTCAGAGCAGTTATTGAACACTTGGAGTTGGGAGAGCAGCCTTCTCCTACAGTACGACAAGAGCTTCCTGACCTTGCCTTGTGGCTTCGGGAGTGGAAGCGATTGGAGCTAATGGATAGGACACGACAAGAAAATGGACAGATCACACACCAGTTAGCTTTGCCAGTTGAACTGAGAGCCACTGTTCTGAGAAGTTTACACGATGATATAGGCCACCTAGGTATCGAACGGACACTTGACCTTGTAAGGTCGCGATTCTATTGGCCTAGGATGGCTGGAGATGTGGATCACAAGATTAAGACATGTGTGCGCTGTGTGCGCCGAAAGACCCCACCTGAGAGAGCAGCCCCCCTGGTGAACATCACAACCAGTAGACCTTTGGAGTTGGTCTGCATGGACTTTCTCTCATTGGAGCCCGACCAGAGTAACACTAAGGACATACTGGTGCTGACAGACCACTTCACCAAATATGCAGTGGCCTTACCAACCCGAAATCAAAAGGCACAGACGGTGGCCAAGTGTCTTTGGGAAAATTTCTTTGTGCACTATGGTTTCCCTGAAAAACTTTTGAGTGACCAAGGGCGGGATTTTGAGTCCCACACGATCAAAGAGTTATGCCGAATTGCTGGTATTCATAAAGTGAGGACCACACCGTATCACCCAAGAGGGAATCCGGTAGAAAGGTTTAATCGAACCCTACTCCAGATGTTGGGTACTCTGGAAAATAAAGATAAGTCTCATTGGCGGGAGTTCGTTAAACCTCTAGTGCACGCCTATAACTGCACACGGAATGACGTGACTGGGTTCAGCCCATATGAATTGATGTTTGGCAGACAGCCTCGGTTGCCAGTTGACTTGGCATTCGGCCTACCTGTCAGCAGTCCACCCAAGTCACACTCCCATTTTGTACGTGATTTAAAAGACCGTTTGGAAGAAAGCTACCGTGTTGCCATTGAAAATTCTTCCAAGATAGCTCAACGGAACAAGCTACGTTTCGACAAACGAGTTGTTGATTCCACCCTTGAGCCAGGCGACCGAGTACTTGTGAGGAATGTCCGGATAAGAGGGAAACATAAACTGGCCGATAAGTGGGAGCCTGACATATACATAGTGGTCAAGCGAGCGGGCAACCTTCCAGTGTACTCAGTCCGACCAGAAGGCCAAGAAGGTCCTCTCCGGACTCTACATCGTGATCTATTGCTGCCCTGTGGGTTCCTACCTGCTGCTGAGTTAGGAGAACCTCCACAGCCAACTGTGAACAGACCTAAAACAAGGAAGCAGTCTCGTATCGATGAGGCTGATATACTAGAAGATCAATCAGATTTTGAAGATCAAGACGACTACTACCTACCTGGAGAACATGCATCCAACACTGACATAATTGAAACAAGAATCCTGACCCAGTCAGAACCAGTACCTCCAAGGGAAAGACAGCCGATCAGGGAGAAAAACCAACATACATGTATGGTTGAGTTGCATCCTGCCCCTGCCAACTCAAATGAAGATGAGGAACATTGCTTTACCAGACAACTGGGGAGCGACCCATGTTCAGATTCAGAAAGAGGATCAGCCGAGAGGACTCCCCTAAATCTACCTGTTCCAGAATCCGAAGAATCAGATTCCCCTGAAACCGAAAGAGAAGCTGCTGGGAAATCCACAGAGAGTGAAGCCTTACCTGAACCCAATATCATGGATGAAACTCTCCCTGTTCCCTCAGACCTGTCATTTAGTGATAGCAGCAGCAGCGACGGGAGGTCATTTGACGGTGAACCTAGTCAAGTATCAGTGGAACGGAGCCATGAGTGTACGGATGCTGACCGTCTGAATGAAGGAACAACCCCCCCAACCTACACACAAGAAAGTGAAACCCCTATTAGGCGTTCCCATAGGCCCAGAACACACCCTGAAAGATTTCAGTACAATCAATTAGGAAATCCTTTGCTGTCTATAGCTCAGTCTTTTGTTCAAAGCCTGAATGTAGCTTTTGCAGATGCACTACAGAGCTTTAGTTATGATGATGCCCTTACCAAAGCCATGTTTGGTCAGTCTTGTAGGTGTAACGGGACGTACACACCTTTAGGGGGGGAGCATGTAACCCATGTTACTATGCCTTAAAATAAGATTTTAAGAGCTGCTTAAATAACAAATATAAAATGCATATTTATCATGAATATTAAAATAGGATCAGCAATATACTACATATTGCATAAAATTCATAAAGGAAATATAGTTTTGTGTCTAAAAAAATAGGTCACTGCAGTACAATTGAGGTCTTATATCATTCACTTTTAAGGTGAAGGCGTTTTATTTTGAAAGTGTAACGTTTTGATGACACTGGAATGGAACAGATCTGGGATCAGTGAAGCATTTTCACTGTCCAATCAGCGCCCTGCTTACTGCAGGAGAGGGTGTGACAGAACGTCATGTTCCAGGAACTTCCTCTTTGATCTCAACCAGGGGAGAAGCAAGTCGCGTTTTTGCCTGGAGATTGATTATATGTTTTGTAACGTTGGAAAGCTGATTAGCAATCTAGTTTTCAAAGAATCCCATTGATAAAAGGGAGAAGCCCCCGTTGTGTAGTGTTTGATCTGGAAACACAACGTTTTGTGCTTTGATCTTGGAAGAAATTCACGTAAGTGTTGATTGTCAATTGACCCACTTTTCACCCACATGTGCGCTACCAGCTAAATGGCTGCACACAATAACACCATATATTTGGCTGTGGAGTGATTCTAGACCCTAAAAAACCGATCTGTTCTGTTCCTATGTCACCTGTTACTGTATAGTGGATGGAACTGGGAGTATGTGATCCATGCCCTGTCACTGAGTATGAGAATTCATCTTGATTTGTTCTGGTGAGTTATTTACAATGGTTATATACTGTACAATGGTCCTCAAACATAATGTCATGACTGTTATGTTATTTCTGATGATATGATACCACTGTGATTTAATGACTGAAGATGAGTAATCAGTTTATTCTGTGAATATATAGAAAGTAATTCCCATTTTGGCCTATTTTAGGCTGGGTCTTTTGAGAATGGATTTCAACTGTTGAAGCCTCTGATCTACAACCACGGTGGTGAAAGAGTTCAGCAGTTTGGCGAGCTATAGCCCATCTGAGTCGATCCGAAAGAACTGTTGCTTTGATCTGGAGAACTGGTAGGATTGACTTTGCAAGGAAACACTGAAAGGATATTTTTTCATGGACATTTCATTCTTTCCACTGAGACAAAGGAAGGGAACACAAAAGAAGACACACTGGTTTTGCTTTGAAATTAATTTCATAGTCACTGATATTTGATGTGCATTAAACTGTCATTTCATTTAAAGTGAACTTTTGGTTAAAGGGTTCTGATACAAGTTCAAGGACACTGATAAGAGGACACATTATTTTGATAACAGGTTTAAACGAGATACTGTATTTTGATACAAAGGGAAAATATTTCATGCACTAAGAGGTATTAACTGTATATTTTTGAGTGTTATAAAACGGGTACTACTGTAAAAGGTTCAAACCATTTCATTTCATGTTTTGGGTTAAAACATTTCATTTCATACATTGAGGATTAAAAAGTGGTTGGTTTAGATTTAAAAGAGGCGTTGAAATAAATAAATGGATAACGGGAAAAATAAATAAAACCGTTGAGTAACTTAACTGTAGGTTAAATAGGAACACTAAAATAGTATAAAATAAACCTTGGGTTTAAATCAAGTACTAGACTGACCACTAGTCTAGTTAGGTGGTATTTTGTTTTGCACACATTTTACAAGCTGGAAACAGCAAAGTGTTCACTGTCATCCCTCAAGTTATATTCTATTTTATTTTATTATTTTTTCAACTTGTAATACATCTAATTATCTTTAAACATACTTGTTGGTCTCTGAGTCTTCTTTACTGTTGTTGCTCACTCATTAACCCTTTAATACTCATCCCTCCTTCAACCGAACCTATAGTCTCTGATGCACTGGCCCAAACAAATGCTGATTTAATTGAAGTAGAAATACATGTCTGTACCACCCAGTGCCTACTAATATATGCTAGGACTGAGTCCGGGTTACATTGGGAAGTAAGAAGGCAATCTATTAATTCCATAATGGAGCCATTAAACGTCTTCAAACGATTATGATAATGCGCTAATGTAATTAGCATCCTTCCCTTTGTCAAACATGTCCACTGTAAAACACACTATGTTATGTGTGTCTAGGGACGTTTCTGTGGTCTTGAAAAGGCATTTTACCTGTCTGTCAGTCACTGCTCTCCTCTTGTGTGTCACAAACACTAAACATGCATAATTACATGTATAAATCCAGGCCACGATGTCGTCCAAAAACATATAACAAAACCGGAATGTAATCGCGAGGCACTCGGAGACCGAGATACCGCCATTGTTTACTTGCCGTGCCCATAATTAAACAAATAAAGTCGCATATCAGACTGGCATACAGCAGCTTCAGGTTATGAGAACGTAAACATAAACACCGCTGAACAGGAAGCTCGAGACGCCGGAGCATAGAGTCGTAGAGAATAGGTAAAGAGGGCACCAGACGCAACAGTGACAGCGAAAGCGGAACAGCGCCACGGCCAGCCCATCCACTCCCACGTTGTGGTCGAGGAACGTCACTACATCGGCAGTTTCAGGCAGCCCGTAGAGAGTGAACGGCTCTGTTTAGGGCCGTTTAGCTAAACTATCCCCGGCCGCCGCGCGGGAGACCGGGGTTCGATTCCCCGACGGGGAGATGCTTTCAGTTTAACCGCCAAGACCTCCGTGCAATGTATTTCCTGAAAATAGCACATCCATAAGCTGACCGGTGGGCCTAGATTGGTCTTGCGATGAGTGGGAATAGAAGACCTATCTAGGGCACGGGAGGCCAGGAGTCTATCCACTATGCCATGCCATCCCTATAAATGCACTAGGCCTCTTTTGACTTGTTGCGCCTTTTAAATTGGACGCAACGTACAATTAATAGGTTTTCCTATGCTTCATTTTTCACCAGAGGTTGCACTTACATGCATTGGTGGTTCAGTGGTAAAATTCTCGTACAACTAACAGGTTTTCCGACGCAACTAATAGGTTTTCTTATTTTGTGAAAAAAAGCTTCATTTTTCTGCAGAAGTTGCACCTACATGCATTTGTGGTTCAGTGGTAGAATTATCGTACAACTAATAGGTGTTCCTACAAAATGAATAGGTGTTCCTATTTTGTGAAAAAAGCTTCACTTCCCACCAGAAGTTGCATTGGTGGTTCAGTGGTAGAATTCTCGCCTGCCACGCGGGAGGCCCGGGTTCGATTCCCGGCCAATGCAGGGTGCTCTTTAGAATAATGTGCGGGAATGGTTGCGTTCCCTAAAAAAAGGGGGGAAAAAAGAGGCAGAAATTCCACACATTTCAGAAATCGACGATGCCACTGTTTCCACTACATAGTGCTTCCCTGTGGGGACCAAATCCTGGCTCCTTGGTCATCAAAGCATTGCGACATTAGGAACAGCACTACTTGTAGTCTCAAATTACACACCTTCCAAACTGCAGCCTGTTGCTGTGTTTATACATCTGTTTCCGTAGTGTAGTGGTTATCACGTTCGCCTAACACGCGAAAGGTCCCCGGTTCGAGACCGGGCGGAAACATCCTGTGCAGGTGTTTATGAGGCTTTGTAGGCAAGCTTGCGTGTTTACCTCAAATGTGCATCTGTGCCAAGAAAGGAAAGCAAATGCCCCGCAATGTAGATTACCTTCTATACAGTAAGGTGGAATGAAGGTCCTGCGTTGTCCCACTTGTCTGGCATTAATGAAGACTCGCCACCAGTTCCGTGCTTTTAGTCGGGAGCCCCTGAAGAACCACTGCATCAGTTTCCGTAGTGTAGTGGTTATCACGTTCGCCTCACACGCGAAAGGTCCCCGGTTCGAAACCGGGCGGAAACTTGTGTGGTTGATACTGAGTCCCTTGACGCCAATGGGATGGGGAATCTGAATGCCACGTAAAGCCGATATTTCAAGAAGTTTGCGATGCCGTGTGACTCCAGGTCACAGGGCATGGCAGGGAGAATGTGTCCTCGTTAGTATAGTGGTGAGTATCGCCGCCTGTCACGCGGGAGACCGGGGTTCGATTCCCCGACGGGGAGACGCTTTCAGTTTAACCGCCAAGACCTCCGTGCAATGTATTTCCTGAAAATAGCACATCCATAAGCTGACCGGTGGGCATAGATTGGTCTTGCGATGAGTGGGAATAGAAGACCTATCTAGGGCACGGGAGGCCAGGAGTCTATCCACTATGCCATGCCATCCCTATAAATGCACTAGGCCTCTTTTGACTTGTTGCGCCTTTTAAATTGGACGCAACGTACAATTAATAGGTTTTCCTATGCTTCATTTTTCACCAGAGGTTGCACTTACATCCATTGGTGGTTCAGTGGTAAAATTCTCGTACAACTAACAGGTTTTCCGACGCAACTAATAGGTTTTCGTGTTCTGTGAAAAAAGCTTCATTTTTCTGCAGAAGTTGCACCTACATGCATTGGTGGTTCAGTGGTAGAATTATCGTACAACTAATAGGCGTTCCTACACAATTAATAGGTGTTCCTATTTTGTGAAAAAAGCTTCACTGCCCACCAGCAGTTGCATTGGTGGTTCAGTGGTAGAATTCTCGCCTGCCACGCGGGAGTCCCGGGTTCGATTCCCGGCCAATGCAGGTTGCTCTTAAGAATATGTGCGCGAATGGTTGCGTTCCCTGAAAAATAGAGGAGCCCCTGAAAACCACTGCATCAGTTTCCGTAGTGTAGTGGTTATCACGTTCGCCTCACACGCGAAAAGCCCCAGGTTCGAAAACGGGCAGAAACATGTGTGGTTGATACTGAGGCCCTTGACGCCAATGGGATGCTCCGTCCGTTCCCCCGGAATCTGAATGCTACGAAAACTCGATGTTTCAAGAAGTTTGCGATGCCGTGTGACTGGCAGGTCACAGGGTATGGGAAGGAGAATGTGTCCTCGTTAGTATAGTGGTGAGTATCCCCGCCTGTCACGCGGGAGACCGGGGGTTCGATTCCCCGACGGGGAGACGCTTGCAGTTTATCTGAAAATAGCACATCATAAGCTGACCGGTGGGCATAGATTGGTCTTGCGATGAGTGGGAATAGAACACCTATCTAGGGCACGGGGAGGCCAGGAGTCTATCCACTATGCCAAGCCATCCCTATAAATGCACTAGGCCTCTTTTGACTTTTTGTGCCTTTTAAATTGGACTCAACGTACAATTAATAGGTTTTCCTATTTTGAGAAAAAAGCGTAGTTTTTCACCAGAAGTTGCACTTACATGCATTGGTGGTTCAGTGGTAAAATTCTCGTACAACTAACAGGTTTTCCGACGCAACTAATAGGTTTTCGTATTCTGTGAAAAAAGCTTCATTTTTCTGCAGAAGTTGCACCTACATGCATTGGTGGTTCAGTGGTAGAATTATCGTACAACTAATAGGCGTTCCTACACAATTAATAGGTGTTCCTATTTTGTGAAAAAAGCTTCACTGCCCACCAGAAGTTGCATTGGTGGTTCAGTGGTAGAATTCTCGCCTGCCACGCGGGAGGCCCGGGTTTGATTCCCGGCCAATGCAGGTTGCTCTTAAGAATATGTGCGCGAATGGTTGCGTTCCCTGAAAAATAGAGGAGCCCCTGAAAACCACTGCATCAGTTTCCGTAGTGTAGTGGTTATCACGTTCGCCTCACACGCGAAAAGCCCCCGGTTCGAAAACGGGCAGAAACATGTGTGGTTGATACTGAGGCCCTTGACGCCAATGGGATGCTCCGTCTGTTCCCCTGGAATCTGAATGCTATGAAAACTCGATGTTTCAAGAAGTTTGCGATGCCGTGTGACTGGCAGGTCACAGGGTATGGGAAGGAGAATGTGTCCTCGTTAGTATAGTGGTGAGTATCCCCGCCTGTCACGCGGGAGACCGGGGTTCGATTCCCCGACGGGGAGACGCTTGCAGTTTATCTGAAAATAGCACATCATAAGCTGACCGGTGGGCATAGATTGGTCTTGCGATGAGTGGGAATAGAACACCTATCTAGGGCACGTTGTTGCACCCCTAGTACCTTCCAATATGTACTAAAGCTATTACGTTGTCGGCAGGATTCGAACCTGCGCGGGGAGACCCCAATAGATTTCTAGTCTATCGCCTTAACCGCTCGCCCAAAGATGGGGCATAATGGACTGCTTGAAGGGGGAAAGAAAAAAAAATGAGAGGGGGAAGGAGGGGGAAGGGGGGAGAAAGAAAAAAAGAGAAAGGAGAGAAAACAACTCATTCTAACTTATTCTAATTATAGTAAAATACTAACACATACTTTTTTTTAAGAATGTAAATGATATAATAATTTCGGTTTGACCAACAATCTGAACACTCTTACCAGGATTTGCACCTGAATCTCCCACCCAATGGATGGACGTACTGTTACACCACAAGATCTGTTTATTTATTTTTTATTGTTTTTAAGTTGCAACTCTGTTTAAGACACATTGAAAAACATATATTACCTTGCAGGGGCGGACTGGCCATCTGGCGTACAGGGCAAATGCCCGGTGGGCTGTTCAGTATTGGGGCCGCTTGGGGACTTTTGGGGCCCTAAGAATGTACCAAAATGCCCTTAAATGACTTTAGGGGCAATGAAAATGCACCAAAATCCCCTAAAATGTCCTTTGGGGCCCTAAAAATGCCTCAAAAATCAGCTATAGGCCTATGGTGAATCGCATGCCGCCCGGCGGCAGCGGGGCAGCATGCGATTCACCGTATAGGCGATTTTTTAGGCATTTTAGGGCATTTTGGGGCCTCTCTGGGCAACAGCGCCAGGGCCTAATTGTGGTCTCAGTCCACCCCTGTTACCTTGGCTTACCTGATCATAAAAATTACAATAACAATAGTTAAGCCGTACACGATAGGGAGTTCCAATAGAAAAATATAAGCCTCGTGTACAATATAGGCTCGAAGTACACGCGAGCGTACACGCCCCCATAGTTATAATGGGGCGTGTACGCTTGCAACTGGGTGTCGTGTACGGCACCTGTGCCGATTTGTTGAGATCTAATAGGCCCATCCACATGTTTTACAGATCTAATTGGCCCATCCACATGATTTGTAGATCTAATTCCATCAGCAGTTCCATACCATGATTTGTAGCTCTAAATCCATCACCTGTCACATTCACATGATTTGTAGATCTAATTCTAAAACCAGTCACATCCACATGATTTGTAGATCTAATTCTAAAACCAGTCACATCCACATGATTTGTAGATCTAAACCATACCACAATTTGTAGCTCTAAATCTATCACCTGTCACATCCACATGATTTGTAGATCTAATTCTAAAACTAGTCGCATCCCCATGATTTGTAGATCTAATTCCATCGGCAGTTCCATACCATAATTTGTAGCTCTAAATCCATCACCTGTCACATCCACATGATTTGCAGATCTAATTCTAAAACCAGTCACATCCACATGATTTGTAGATCTAATTCTAAAACCATTCACATCCCCATGATTTGTAGATCTAATTCCATCGGCAGTTCCATACCATAATTTGTAGCTCTAAATCCATCACCTGTCACATCCACATGATTTGTAGATCTAATTCTAAAACCAGTCACATCCACATGATTTGTAGATCTAATTCTAAAACCATTCACATCCATATGATTTGTAGATCTAATCCATACCATAATTTGTAGCTCTAAATCTATCACCTGTCACATCCACATGATTTGTAGATCTAATTCTAAAACTAGTCGCATCCCCATGATTTGTAGATCTAATTCCATCGGCAGTTCCATACCATAATTTGTAGCTCTAAATCTATCACCTGTCACATCCACATGATTTGTAGATCTAATTCTAAAACCATTCGCATCCACATGATTTGTAGATCTAAATCCAACGGCAGTTCCATACCATAATTTGTAGCCCTAAATCCATCACTTGTCACATCCACATGATTTGTAGATCTAATTCTCAAACCAGTCACATCCACATGATTTGTAGATCTAATTCTAAAACCATTCCAATCCCCATGATTTGTAGATCTAATCCATACCATAATTTGTATCTCTAAATCTATCACCTTTCACATCCACATGATTTGTAGATCTAATTCTAAAACTAGTCGCATCCCCATGATTTGTAGATCTAATTCCATTGGCAGTTCCATACCATAACTTGTAGCTCTAAATCTATCACCTGTCACAAAGGCTCTGGTGGGCTGTTTTGGGCTCTGGTGGGCTGTGCTGGGCTCTGGTAGGCTATACAGGGCAGTACTGTAGTATAGCCTAGACATGTTCATGTAAAACTATTGGCCGTGTACACTAAGGCATGTAGAAACTAGGGCCCGTGTACACAGTGGATAATCCCATCAACGAGGAGCTACAGGACTGGCGGGAGCCTTGAGCAGCCCGGTGGAGACTGCTGGAGTCTGGTGCAGTCCTGTGCACCCTGGTCTGGCCTATAACAGCCGGATCCAGCCTACTGTAGGCTAGTGAAGCCATCTAAGCTCTCCACTTCCCTAATCTATTCTCCCACTGTGCTGGACTTGGATGTGCTGGGCTGTGCTGGACTCTATCAGGCTCTGGTGGGCTGTTTTGGGCTCTGGTGGGCTGTGCTGGGCTCTGGAAGGCTATACAGGGCAGTACTGTAGTATAGCCTAGGCATGTTCATGTAAAACTATTGGCCGTGTACACTAAGGCATGTAGAAACTAGGGCCCGTGTACACAGTGGATAATCCCATCAACGAGGAGCTACAGGACTGGCGGGAGCCTTGAGCAGCCCGGTGGAGACTGCTGGAGTCTGGTGCAGTCCTGTCTACCCTGGTCTGGCCTATTCAAGCCGGATCTGGCCTGTAATGGCCTGGTGTAGCCATCTAACTACCCCCCTTCCCTCGCCTATACTCCTACTGGGCAGGACTGGGCTTGACTTAGGTTTGCTGGACTCTATTGGGCTCTGGTGGGCTGTATTGGGCTCTGGTGGGCTGTGCTGGGCTGTGCTGGGCTATACGAGGCAGAACAGTACTAAAGCCCAGACATGTTCATGTAAAACTATTGGCCGTGTACACAAAGGCATGTAGAAACTATGGCCCGTGTACACAGTGGCTTTTCCCTTAACCTTTCGAGTTAGGAGTGTCGTAGAGACACGAGACCGGGTTTGTTGGATTCAGCGTCAAAAAGTAAGTCAGAATAAGTGTATTTTATCCGAAAGAATGTGTAATCGTGTTGGTGGCGTGCAAATTTCGTGTCTTTTTCGCAATCGTAAAGGGTTCAAATTGTCGGAGAGACACGAAACCCATTCCATCGGATCAGGCATCCTTCAAATATGAAAAGTGTTTCCTGCGTGAAACAAACGGGTTTTTTTTAGATTTTTTTATTGATTTTAAGGACAAAAATCCGGGTTTCGGTGTCTTTTTCGCAATCGTAAAGGGTTCAAAGTGTCGGAGAGACACGAAACCCATTCCATCGGATCAGGCATGCTTCAAATATGAAAAGTGTGTCTGGCCTAAAACAAAACATATTTTTTAGATTTTTTTATTCATTTTAAGGACAAAGGGCCCGTTTTGACGCCTAAAACGACCCTTTCCCTTGACCGTTCGAGTTAGGAGTGCCGTGTACACAGGATCTACAGAGCTGGCTGGAGTATGGAGCAGCCTGGTGGAGTCTGGTGCAGTCCTGTGCACCCTGGTCTGGCCTATTCAAGCCGGATCCAGCCTACTGTAGGCTAGTGAAGCCATCCAACCTCTCCACTTCCCTAATCTATTCTCCCACTGTGCTGGACTTGGATGTGCTGGGCTGTGCTGGACTGGACTCTATCAGGCTCTGGTGGGCTGTTTTGGGCTCTGGTGGGCTGTTTTGGGCTCTGGTGGGCTGGGCTGGGCTCTGGTAGGCTATACAGGGCAGTACTGTAGTATAGCCTAGGCATGTTCATGTAAAACTATTGGCCGTGTACACTAAGGCATGACTTCTATGTAAACCATACTATATGGACAATAGTTTTACATGAATATTTCTAAGCTATAGTACAGTACTGCCCCATACAGCCTAACAGAGCCCAGCAAAGCACAGCACAGCCCACCAGAGCCCAATACAGCCCACAGGAGCCCAATAGAGCTCCAGCACACCTAAGTCCAGCCCAGTCCTGCCAAGTAGGAGTATAGACCAGGGAAGGGGGGTAGTTAGATGTCTCCACCAGGCCATTACAGGCTGGACCTGGCTTGAATAGGCCAGACCAGGGTGCACAGCACTACACCAGACACATCACTGTGACATCACAGGTGATATCATAGGTGACATCACCTATGTAAAAGTCCATATATGGGTATTCCCAGAATCCCTTTTATGCCCATGTATGAAGATCCCTGATGTCATTGATATATACTATATCACTGGCCAGATGGCCAAGACATGGCCCATATCTGTGTGGCTGGTTCAGACAGGGATCTCCATGTATGGGCATAAAGGGGATGTACTATATACAGTACATGGATCTCCATATATGGGTAACTGGTCCGATATACATCACTGGCCAAATGGCCAAGAATTGGCGCGACCTTGGCAAGGTCGCATGTCGCCCTGAGGCGTCTTACTAGTAATAAACATTATTTGTAGAGCACCTTTCATGACATGAAATGCTTAACAAGGCTGTACTTGGTCTCCACTTATGTTTTACTTCTACATCAAACCTCTTTGCCTAAAATAGCCGGACTGCAAGCTCAAGCTTGTAGATCTGCTATTTCCCTCAGAATAGGGGTGTAATGTACACCGTTCCCGTCACACAAAGATTCTGTTACAACAGAACTAAAGACGTTCCTATCACACATTCTGTTACAACAGGGCCCCCTGCAGTAGCTCTGAGGACCCCCTAGGGGTGCCGGACCCCCTATTGAAGACCCCTGACCTATCCCATAAATGGTAAATGGTGCATTTATATAGCACTTTTATCCAAGGCACTTTACATAGATTGTGCACTACATTCACCCATTCACACACACATTCATTACATTCACCCATTCACACACACACATTCATACAGCGATGGCAGAGGAAACCATGCTTGGCACCAACCTGCTCATCAGGAGCAGTTAGGGGTTCAGAGTCTTGCTCAAGGACTCTTCGACATTAACTCAGGGGGAGCCCGGGATCGAACTGGGAACCCTTCGTGTTCTAAAGACGGACCAACATACTATTATGAGTGTGGGCAGATGTAAACAGGCATACAAGACAACACTATGTGGTGTTTCTAGTTCATGGCAGGGCCGCTCCATTTGGTTCCATTAGTACACTCTGAGTTACATATACCCATATTAGGGTCCATTTGGTTCCATTAGTACACTCTGAGTTACATATACCCATATTAGGGTCCATTTGGTTCCATTAGTAGGGTCCATTTGGTTCCATTAGTACACTCTGAGTTACTTATACCCATATTAGTGTCCATCTACACCAGAACATGCCTAGGCTATACTACAGTACTGCCCTGTATAGCCTACCAGAGCCCAGCCCAGCCCACCAGAGCCAAAAACAGCCCACCAGAGCCTGATAGAGTCCAGCACAGCCCAGCACATCCAAGTCCAGCACAGTGGGAGAATAGATTAGGGAAGTGGAGAGTTTAGATGGCTTCACTAGCCTACAGTAGGCTGGATCCGGAGCAATAGCTTGTAGATCGGCTAATTGAGTATTTTCCATATTTCTTTTCCCGGTGGCGCTGGGGTCCCTGGGGGTCCCTGGAGCTCCAGGGGTCCCTCGGGGCCCAGGCGGTGGCCCTGCCGCCAGGGACCCCCTGGGTGCCGTCCCCGTCTCTCCCGGTCGCTCCGGGGCTGAGTTAAAGCCTTTTTAGCGGACTGCAGTTGCAGGGGTCTGCCACTAGGTGGCGCTCTATGAACGGCCGTCTCCGGGCCGCCGAGGCGGACGCGTGGGTACCGGCCCCAGCTCTCCCGGTCGTTCCTAGATCGAGTTACAGCATTTTATTTGCGCTGCAGTGGCGGGGGGTCCTCCACTAGGGGCGCGACCTGGTGCGTCGTTCCGGAGCACCAGGAGTCGTGGTCCCCGGGAATTCCCTGTGAGCAGCCCCTTTGGGGGGATCATTTGGTCATTTTTTAGCTTTTTGGTGGTGGTCCCCGGGGGTCCCCGGAACTCCAGGGGGTCCCTGGCTACTCTGCAGTCCCAGGCCGAGGCCCCAAAGTCGGACAGGAGCGGAGGTGGTCCCTGATCGGTAGTCCCCGGACTCTGCAGTCCGAGGCCAAGGCCCCAGAAACCCCTCAGGGACCCAGGGAGGTCCCCGAACCACACTTTGGGAACCAGCCAAGGACCCCTTTGAAACCCTGTAGGGCCCCCCAGAGGTCCCCGAACCACACTTTGGGAACCAGCCATGAATGTACTAGGCTGTTGTGAACCAGCCATGGAAACCCTGGGGGTCCCCAAACCACACTTTGGGAACCAGCCAGGGACCCCCTGGAAACCCGGGGTCCCCACCAGGCTGCTCAAGGCTCCCGCCAGTCCTGTAGCTCCTCGTTGATGGGATTATCCACTGTGTACACGGGCCCTAGTTTCTACATGCCTTAGTGTACACGGCCAATAGTTTTACATGAACATGCCTAGGCTATACTACAGTACTGCCCTGTAAGTTAGGCGATGTGCATATGCTATTCCTTTGGTCTTGGTTGCAAACACACCAACAAAACACAGTAAGTCCAAATGGAAAACAAACACACTTTGCTCTGAGCTCAAACATGCTTCTCTCCTAGTGAACTCCAAAGAAAGACTGAGGCCACTTGGCAGGAGGCACTGATCAAAAGACAGGCACTAATTGACCACACCTGGCTTGGTGACCTGATTGGTAGGCAGGTGATGGTTGGTGTAGTAGTGTGTTGACAGCAAGGCTTATACAGGCCAACCAAACTGTGTCCCTGGCAGGTGCTTGTAGATCTGCGAGGTGCTTGTAGATCTGCTGTATTGGGTTGAGCCCCCCTCACCCAAAAAATATTTATGGAATAAATACATTAAATATATATGAATACGTGAAGGACAACTGCCTACATGCGGCTTACTTTGAATATGGATGGACAGAAGTTTTAGATTTTTACAATATGTTTGGAGCGATTTATTACAGATTTTATGCCCCTCACAAGTTTGGATCATGCACTGTACACGGGCAATAGATTGTGATTCTGTCTGTACACGGTGGGCTGTTCCAATAGCTTTGAAAATAGCCTGCCACACTGTGGAAATGTGCTTGAACTGCAAGATTCCTAGCAGTTATAATAAGGAACACATAAAAAGGAATAAAAGATCATCCAGACGGCTGATGGGCGATCAAGTGGCGTCCATACGTAGATGGGGTCCCAGAGAACATGCAAAGCCCACCCCCTTATTTTTCACGCCCACAGGATCCATATGGTGGGCCATGGAAATTTGGTGCCGTACACCAGCAATAGCACTGGTTGTCGTGTACGCAAATAACGATAGGGGTAATAATAATTATAATAATAATAATAAATAGTTGCAGCAACATTGCTTAAGGAATATTTTCAAGTACTTTTCACTTTGCAAGAGCAACTAAACTCTGTTTAAGACATATTTTCAAATAGTTTTTTTTTAATAGTTGCAACAGCAACTAACCTTACACTGTAAAAAAATAAAAAAAATAAAACAGTATTACTTTTACAGTACAATTACAAAGAAGCTTTCCACTCCTGAAGGGTCTGTCCAGATGCAGGGCAGTACCATTTTCCCCGTAGCTGAGAGTGGCCAGTCTGTTTGCTCTTTGGCTGACCACATAGCTTACACTCGTAGTGATAGGTCTCTTTAATTTTCATCCTCTTTGGCGGCTCACCTCTTCTCTCTCGCTGTTCGTTCTCGAGGGCCGCCTTGCGTAGCCTCCATTCACGCTGCCGATTAACAGAATAAAGTGCTTGGTGAGAGGGCCCACTCTGTGCTGTTGGACCTAGGGGTGGTGGGTCAGAAGAGTGGGAGGTGGCAGACCATCCATGAGTTGCTGCTGGAGGTGGTGGTTGGTGGGTGTAGGACCATCCATGAGTTGCTGCTGGAGGTGGTGGTTGGTGGGAGGAGGACCATCCATGAGTTGCTGCTGGAGGTGGTGGTTGGTGGGAGGAGGACCATCCATGAGTTGCTGCTGGAGGTGGTGGTATGTCGGCAGACCAGCCCTGGTTGGATGTGGAGTGTGGTTGGTAGCCCACAGTTGCGGGCCAATCATGGGAGTGTTCTGGCCGCGGCTGGCAAGTGGACAAGCCTTGAGGGTGAGCTGTTGGTGGTGCCGGAGGTACCTGGTAGACAGAGGACCACTCTTGGGAGTGTTCCAGGGGTTCCTCAAGAAAGGAAATCCAGCTATGGTGGTGTGTCATGCAGCTGTTGTCAGAGGAGGCAGCATCGCGCTTGGCAACAGATGTGTCTCCCTCACATGTATGTTGAATGGCACATGGTACAGGTGTTCTGGCACTGCGTCGCTGGCGGATCTTTGCCTCTCCCTCATGGTTGTCAGGCTCCACGAACTCCAACGGATTGTACCCACGCTGAACAGGCTGTGACGGTAGGTCACAAACCTCTGGGAGGGACTCTGTTGCCACGGTGATCTGCTGTGGAAGCTGCACTCCCTGAAGCAGGGAATCCCGCTCTGCTCTTTTTTGGCGATCTACAGAGACAGAAAACAAAACACACGAGGAGATGTTGTGTTAATTGTTTAATATGTTGCTCAAGTATCTCATTGAAATTAACTAAACTGAAAGAAAAACTCACCAGGAGGATACTGTGCTGTTGTTAATGTTCACAAGTACTAGGTCACTCCTCTCCGTGAGCTCCCTGTTGTCCTCCACTAACTGTTTAATATGACTGTATGCCATAACGATGGATTGGTGTATGGCAAATGTCCTCCCTTTATTATCCTTTGGCCTGTTTCTGGCTTCTCTGTACTCTTTGTAGAGCTTGAGAGCAACACACTCCGACACTCTGTTGTGGTCCGGCCTGTGAGCAGCTTGGCCATGAACCATGAACAATCTGCAAATATATGACCAGTTCACATAGTGCTCCTCATGCCCGTTCACACATTGACATAAATATACTGATACAGATGCCAAAGAATACAGCTATATGTAGATACCTTTCGGCTGCTTGCTGGCCTGGAGCAGAGCCACTGCGCTTTCGTGAAGCTCTCCAAGGTCCTGGCAAAGTTGTTTTTTTGCTCTTGAGGTTGTATCTGGTGGGGGTCTGATCAAATGTATTTAGGCACGAATACAGCCTCAAAATATCTGCCACTTCTGCGTTGGAGAGCGCAGTTATTGTGCGGTTCAGCCCAACCAGGTACCCTGCCAATGCATCAACTGCCTCCCATCCAGAAATGCCTCTCGAATCACGCCTGGAGTCCTGTCACAATAAATTAACATAAACAAAATTAATCTGGTACAAGAATGAATATAAAGAAGCCCACATCTGTAATGGTGAATAAATAAATAAATAAATACATTTAAAAAAATAAAAAAATAAATAACACATTACCAGAGCTGGAGTGACGGGCCTACTCTCCTCCAATGGGGAGAGGGCAGGCAAAGCAGGGGAATCACTGTCCTCAACTGGGGAGTGGAGGGGCCAAGCAGGGCCATCACTCTCGTCTAATGGGGTGGGAGCAGAACTGACAGAGGCATCACTCTCCTCCAATGGTGTGTGGACGGATCCGGCAGAGGCATCACTCTGATCCAATGGGGTGTAGACAGACCCGGCAGAGGCATCACTCTCCTCCAATGGGGTGTGGATGGATCCGGCAGAGGCATCACTCTCCTCCAATGGGGTGTGGACGGATCCGGAAAAGGCATCATTCTCCTCCAATGGGGTGTGGACGAATCTGGCAGAGGCATCACCACCCTCCTCAAATGGGGACCTGAGATCTTGGCCCGGCCTAGGACCACCACTTCCAAACTCCTGAGGAGTTAAATAAAAAATGCATTTACCTTTTAAACCATTGTTGTGTCTGTTCTATTTTAACAAAGGGAACTGTTTATTATTTTTTCCAATATTTATGTGACTGCTGACAAATCTGTTGGCATAATATTACCTGCAAGGTGTGGTCGTGAGCCTGTGGTAGGGTCACATCAGGACAATCATCCTCCAGCTCTTCCTCCAAAATCTCTGCCAGGATGTCAGTCTGCTGGCTCAGGAGATCTCCTCTGTTTGACTGTGCCAGAAGATACTCCACGGCAATACGCTCTCCTGCAACACATATACAGAATTGAAAAAATATTGTTTAATAACCATGTTGCAGCGTAGGTTTGATAATCAGCATCAGCAGACTTTATTTTTCTCACTGGTAGGTTTTCCAGCATCTCCAGGAGGACCCTCTGCCACATCTCAGGACCTCCAGTGTCTTGCCTCCTTTCTCCAGGCCTGACCCAATGCTGGTGTACAGCTGGACTCCTGGTGGATCTTGGATGCATCCAAGGTGCTTTTGTTGCACCTCCCACACTCGAGACATGCTCTCGTGATTAATGAGGTGCAGTCCAGTGCCATCCACAAGGTCCCACATGGAGTCCAGAAGACTTCTGATGAGGGCACGGGTCTCCTCCACCCCCCGGGTTCTCCTGCGGCAGTGCCTGGCTAGCTCACTGGAGCTGATGCTGGCCAACACCTGGGCATCGGTTGGATCATGGCCCCGTCGTTTGGCCTTCAGCTCTGCCCGCTTGGCCTCTTTCAGGTGACAGACGTCCTGCTGGTCCCACTCAAAAATACAAGCTGACAGCTTTGAGCAGAACGTGCCGTACAGCGGATGGTGTTCCGTTGTGAGCCCGTTGGTAAACCGTCTCATAAAATGGAACACATCCAACCGCACAGTGGATGTCCATGGCCGAAACAGTCTCCCCCTGTGTAATTCACAAGATGATAAATTGTTTTTTTTGCTTTATATTGCTTTGTAATCATACTGCCACACATTACAGGTAACCCACCTTGGTCACTGCAACAGTCTCTGTCCACATAGATGGCGTCTGGCTGTGGCTCACCGGCCTCCCTGTACCGCTGGACAACACCTTGGCACAAGTCATCAATCCTAGCCCCCTCGCCTGTTGTGAGCACAGAGTTCAGGACTTGACCGTATTCGTTGCCGATGTTGGTCATCCATGCTGCGGTGTCCTCAATCGTCCCAGCCAGCTTTTTGGTGATCTACATTAAAATATAAAATTGCACATCATTAGCACATGTATTGTTAGTCAACCCCAAAAAGAACAAATGAGCTCAAGCATATGTAGGTTTAAATTTACCTTCTTGGTGGAATCGAGCTTCAGTATTCTGCCGAACGTTGATGTTATGACACCTTTAAGCTCGTCAAGGTGCCCGACAACATCGTTCGTATGTGCTGTTTCGAACCACTGGGCTAGTGGCAGGGGACAGAAGGGTGGTGGAGGTGGATAGACTGCCTGGCTCCGTGTCAGGCAGGATCTTTTGTGTATTTCACAATCTGTGAAATACTCGCAAGACCGCCTTCCCCACTCCTTACTATGAGCCTCTTGGAAGGCCTGGTGCAGATAGCTGGAGCTATTCCCTGCTGTTCTAGGACGTAAGAGTGTGACACATCTTCGGTCCAGTGCCAGATGAGTAGTTAAAACAGCAGGGAATTTGTTCCGGCTAGAGGGGTCCAGCTGGTTAAGTATTTCATTACTCCAAGGGCAGACAGGCACTTTGCACTGACTGCACCTTGGGTAATCGCCCCCAATTAAATTGTATTTGCTGTCCACATCAATGACCTCTCTTACTTTCGTGTAAATGCCAGAGTGGTGCATCTTCCGGTTGCACTGGCTACACTTGAGAGGGATGCCCCACATGCGCATGGGAGCCCACAGGAACAGTCTCTGGCGGAAGTAATCATGTGGGTTCGGAGGTGCGAGGGATCGGCTCGGGCTTGGGGGGTGGTGCCAGTTCTGTCTGACATGCTGCCTCAGTTGCCCATTGGCCTCGTAGAGGATGTGGGCAATCCACTCTAGATCACCAGACTTGATCACCCTGAGGAACGGCTTGGGTAAAAACCGAGCCCGGCTTCCCTCTGCAGTGAGTGAGAGTGGGAGTGCTGCTGGAGGACAGGCAGGAGCAGGGGCAGGAAGAAGTGCTGGGCTTGATGTCATTGATGCCGTCTCAGGTACTTGGGAAGGAGCAGGCGCACCTTGGAGACGGATGTCTGTCACCTGCTGGTCTGCGAGATGGACTGGAGCTGGAGCAGCTTGGGGGAGGATTGATGTCTGTCTCTTCTCCTGGGCTGGGGGGACAGAGGGAGGGGCTGAAGTGGTTGCAGGAGAAGTGCTTGGGAGGCCTGTGGGAGATTTTAAGACATTACAGTTCTCGAGGTGCTCTGTTAAGGCTAATGCACCTGAGGCCTTCATCCCGCAGTGCTCACACTGCTCCTGGACATGGTAGTCTGACAGGTGCTCTGTGAACTCGTCAGATGGCACTTCCCGAGTGCAAAGTAAACATGTCATAGAAGTGCTGGTCGAACGTTTCTGGCTTCCAGCTGCTACACTGGCGTTCGGTGTGGCTGGTGTGTGTCGGGTGTCTGCAGAGTCTGTGGTGTTTGCAGTGTCTCGTGTGGCTGCGGTGTCAGAGGCTCTACTGCTGGTGGCCTGCTCTGCCTGTGGACTTGCAACTGTCCCTGCCTGCTGTCGTGAAAGGGGAAAACAACATTTTGTATTTACTATATTTTAATAAATTAACAAAAAGTCATTAAACATTGCACCCACTACAATCAAACTACATGTTGTATTTGATAAACATTAAACACTAACTTCAAACAGTACTCCACCAAAAAAGCCACTTGAAGAATCAAACACATGTCATGAAGAACGAGTCAAAAGAACAGAAGAGAAAGCATTTATTCCCAGCTACGATCAGTGGCAAATGTGGCTTTGCCGGGCCTTCGCCCAAATGGCAAATATTTGCAATCCAATTGAGCTTAGGTGATGGCCCATCAATGCC
>NC_137823.1:4525021-4540021 GCF_963921795.1 Nannobrachium achirus
GCTACGAAAACTCGATGTTTCAAGAAATTTGCGATGCCGTGTGACTGGCAGGTCACAGGGTATGGGAAGGAGAATGTGTCCTCGTTAGTATAGTGGTGAGTATCCCCCCCTGTCACGCGGGAGACCGGGGTTCGATTCCCCAACGGGGAGACGCTTGCAGTTTATCTGAAAATAGCACATCATAAGCTGACCGGTGGGCATAGATTGGTCTTGGGATGAGTGGGAATAGACCACCTATCTAGGGCACGGGAGGCCAGGAGTCTATCCACTATGCCAAGCCATCCCTATAAATGCACTAGGCCTCTTTTGACTTTTTGTGCCTTTTACATTGGACTCAACGTACAAGTAATAGGTTTTCCTATTTTGAGAAAAAAAACGTAGTTTTTCACCAGAAGTTGCACTTACATGCATTGGTGGTTCAGTGGTAAAATTCTCGTACAACTAACAGGTTTTCCGACGCAACTAATAGGTTTTCGTATTCTGTGAAAAAAAGCTTCATTTTTCTGCAGAAGTTGCACCTACATGCATTGGTGGTTCAGTGGTAGAATTATCGTACAACTAATAGGCGTTCCTACACAATTAATAGGTGTTCCTATTTTGTGAAAAAAGCTTCACTGCCCACCAGAAGTTGCATTGGTGGTTCAGTGGTAGAATTCTCGCCTGCCACGCGGGAGGTAGTGGAGATCACGAATAGTGCGATCACCCCGTCCTTGACCGAGTGGTTTCTTCTGAAACCCGATCCGTTATGAGTCCTCTGCACACGCATGATGCTTTCGGATTAGGTCATGTATGCACTGATCTCCGCCGCACTGCTCAGGTGCGTTTCAAGGGCACAGGGGCCAGCTCCCCCTGTAGCCGAAGATCCCCATGCTAGGAAACCTATAAAAAAGCCTCCAAATGATCAGCCCACCCAACGCCGACCTCTGCACCGACCTCGACTACGACTTAGTGAAAATAAACTGGAAATCCTTGAAGTGAACATCCGAGGATTACGCACCAATATCGGGGAGCTCTCCAACCTCTGCTCAGTGAAGAAGCCCTCAATTGTCATCTTGGTAGAGACTTTCCTGGATTCCACCATTCCAGATGGGGCAGATGAGATACAGATTCCTGGCTACTCACTCAGCTGTCGCAGAGATCGCACTGGAGCAACCTGTGGTGGTATAGCAGTCTACTGTCTAGAAGGTGTCTCCATCTACCATAATCCATCCAAAGACCCTGACGACTTCGAGCTCATGTGGTTCACTGTTGCTCTGAAGACCAGGACGCTGCTGATAGGAGCTGTTTACCGCCCCCCAAGTGCCTCCAATGAAGTCTTGGATTACCTCGACAGAAACACCTTCTCAGTGATGGATGAGTTTGGAGCCCAGTCTGTTATGCTCATCGGCGACTTCAATGTACATCATAAAGAGTGGCTGGGGAGCAATGTCACGGATGCTGCTGGACGACGTGCCCTGCAACTTGCCAACTGCCTTGGACTGGATCAGATTGTCACTGAACCAACTAGAGGCAACAATATTCTCGATCTGGTCCTATCAGACACTCCAGCAACTACAAAGACCCTGGCAAATGTAGGCTCCTCTGACCATAACCCTGTACTTATACAGTTAAAAATACCAGTCTTCAGAGATAAGCCATATAAGCGAAGAATATGGAGATATGACAAAGCTCAGTTCTGGGAAATGCGAGGGTACCTATCCTCCATAAATTGGTCCAGTGTCTTCAAGGAAGAAGATCCTGAAATAATCTGCACCAATCTTACCAACTTACTGCAAGATGCCATGGCTGCATTCATACCAAATAAGATCATCACCAGAAAGCCTGGAGATAAAGCTTGGTTTGATGAACAGTGCAGAAGAGCAGCCACGAAAAAGCGAAGGCTCTATCACAAGATGCAAACATCTAACGATCTGGCTTCAAAACAAAGGTTTCTTGAAGCAAGAGCAGCTTTCAATCAAACAGAAAAACGAGCAAAGAGACAATATAACAACAAACTGAAGAAAGATCTATCGGACAACACACTTAGCTCAAAGAAGTGGTGGGGTATTGTGAACTCACTTTCAGGGAGAAGTGGCTCTACAGACGTCCCAGTCATTGAACACCAGGGCATTCCCCACATCTCAGCAAGTGAAAAGGCCAACATCTTCTGCCAAACCTTTGCGGACAAGTGTACATTGCCTGGGGCATCTGCGCAACCTCAGCTTCAGTGCCCATCACCATCCTCTTATCTCGGCGATGTTCACTTTAAACCCAAAGATGTGAGGAACATCCTACGCAACCTGGACCCAGGAAGGGCCTCAGGGCCTGATGAAATTCCAGCTAGGGTCCTCAAGGAGTGTGCTGCAGAATTGGCCAGTCCCCTCAGCCGTCTCTTCCAACTCCTTTTCTCTCATGGCTTGTTCCCCGACCAATGGAAAACTGCTAGAGTGATCCCAATTCACAAAAGGGACTCTAAATCAGATCCATCTAAGTACCGTCCCATATCCCTGCTCTCTGTCATCAGCAAAGTCATGGAATCCTCTGTCCACAAACAGCTACAGAGATATCTCCTCCGCCATGATCTTATCTCCAATAAACAATACGGATTCAGACCAAACCACAGCACAGCCGACCTTCTGACAGTTTTGTCTCAGACATGGAACAACATTCTCGACAAAGGTGGCGAAGTGTATATCGTTGCACTGGACATTAAGGGTGCATTTGACCAGGTCTGGCACAATGGCCTTTGTGCAAAGCTCTCCTCAAAGGGCATAACTGGCAGATTGCATGTCTGGCTACAGAACTACCTAGAAGGAAGATCCATCAAAGTTGTGCTTTCTGGTCAGTCCTCATCACCACGTCCCATCAATGCATCTGTACCCCAGGGATCCATTCTCGGCCCAACATTATTCTCCATCTTCATAGATGATGTTGTGGAACAGTGTGAGAACAACATATTTCTATATGCAGACGATTCCACCATTTTCGCACCCATCACATCATCAAATGGGCCTGAGGTGGCTGCGTCCCTAAACAAAGACCTCGAAAACATCCGAAGGTGGGCTAATGCCTGGAAGGTCACTTTCGAACCCAGTAAGTGCAAGGCTATAATCCTGTCAAGGAAGAGGAAGCCATCTCGCCCAGACCTTTTCTTTGGGACCACCAAAATCAAGCTCAGCGAGCAGATGGAAATTCTGGGTCTTTGTATCGACAGCAAAATCACGTGGACCAGCCATCTGTCCAACATCTGTAAACGTGCTGGACAACGTCTGGGAGCACTGCGCAAGCTGGCCAACAAGCTGGATGTTAAAGGCAGAGCCAACATCTACAAAACCCAAGTCAGGAGTATTATGGAGTACTCCTGTCTAGCCTGGATAAATGCCTCTCAGACAACTCTCAGTCAGCTAGACATCATCCAAAAAAAGGCGCTGAAAATCATTGGGGTGGATGAAGACCTTGCCCTACAGCAGTATGCCATCAGCAAGCTGAGTCATCGTAGAACAGTTGCAGCAACAACTGTTCTTTACAAGATGCACACTCCCAGCTGTCCAGTGGCTCTCAAAGCATTGCTACCCAAACCTCTCAAACCAGGACGTATCACCAGGAGGGCACCACCAAGCCACGCCCTGGAAACCCCTCCGTCAAACACCAAATGCCTCGATAGGAGCTTTCTCCACTCTGCTACAACAACATGGAACAGCCTGCCCCCTGCTGTTGTTGGAGACATTACACCAAGCAGTATTCATGCCTTTAAGAAGAGGCTGAACAGACACCTCCTCAATATGTGACTGTAATCCCATAAAGCTCAAGGACATTTAATCACCAAACAATCAGTTTATATACCCCTGACTGAGTAGCTGCAGATCAATGATAGGTTCTTTGAATGTCTTTTTCATAAAGCCTGTATCTGCATAAGCTTAATAAAAAATAAAAATAAAAAAAAAGGCCCGGGTTCGATTCCCGGCCAATGCAGGGTGCTCTTAAGAATATGTGCGGGAATGGTTGCGTTCCCTGAAAAATAGAGGAGCCCCTGAAGAACCACTGCATCAGTTTCCGTAGTGTAGTGGTTCACGTTCGCCTCACACGCGAAAGGTCCCCGGTTCGAAACCGGGCGGAAACATGTGTCGTTGATACTGAGGCCCTTGACGCCAATGGGATGCTCCGTCTGTTGCCCCGGAATCTGAATGCTACGAAAACTCGATGTTTCAAGAAATTTGCGATGCCGTGTGACTGGCAGGTCACAGGGTATGGGAAGGAGAATGTGTCCTCGTTAGTATAGTGGTGAGTAACCCCGCCTGTCACGCGGGAGACCGGGGTTCGATTCCCCGACGGGGAGACGCTTGCAGTTTATCTGAAAATAGCACATCATAAGCTGACTGGTGGGCATAGATTGGTCTTGCGATGAGTGGGAATAGACCACCTATCTAGGGCACGGGAGGCCAGGATACTATCCACTATGCCAAGCCATCCCTATAAATGCACTAGGCCTCTTTTGACTTTTTGTGCCTTTTAAATTGGACTCAACGTACAATTAATAGGTTTTCCTATTTTGAGAAAAAAGCGTAGTTTTTCACCAGAAGTTGCACTTACATGCATTGGTGGTTCAGTGGTAAAATTCTCGTACAACTAACAGGTTTTCCGACGCAACTAATAGGTTTTCGTATTCTGTGAAAAAAAGCTTCATTTTTCTGCAGAAGTTGCACCTACATGCATTGGTGGTTCAGTGGTAGAATTATCGTACTACTAATAGGCGTTCCTACACAATTAATAGGTGTTCCTATTTTGTGAAAAAAGCTTCACTGCTCACCAGAAGTTGCATTGGTGGTTCAGTGGTAAAATTCTCGCCTGCCACGCGGGAGGCCTGGGTTCGATTCCCGGCCAATGCAGGGTGCTCTTAAGAATATGTGTGGGAATGGTTGCGTTCCCTGAAGACTAGAGGAGCCCCTGAAGAACCACTGCATCAGTTTCCGTAGTGTAGTGGTTATCACGTTTGCCTCACACGTGAAATTTTTCTGAAATGTTTTAATAATTAAAATACTCAAGCTCCATCATGTCAGGTTGGTGGGAGGAACCAGCACCTGTTAATGGGGGCAGTGTTCATTTGTGGCACAGAGGATTGTACCTATTTATGCCAATTCGGGGTACCCCAGTCAACTGAATACGGGTTTAAGTGGTTCATTGTTGCACCCCTAGTACCTTCCAATATGTACTAAAGCTATTACGTTGTCGGCAGGATTCGAACCTGCGCGGGGAGACCCCAATAGATTTCTAGTCTATGGCCTTAACCGCTCGGCCACGACAACCTTCTCGTACAACTAACAGGTTTTCCGACGCAACTAATAGGTTTTCGTATTCTGTGAAAAAAAGCTTCATTTTTCTGCAGAAGTTGCACCTACATGCATTGGTGGTTCAGTGGTAGAATTATCGTACAACTAATAGGCGTTCCTACACAATTAATAGGTGTTCCTATTTTGTGAAAAAAGCTTCACTGCCCACCAGAAGTTGCATTGGTGGTTCAGTGGTAGAATTCTCGCCTGCCACGCGGGAGGCCCGGGTTCGATTCCTGGCCAATGCAGGGTGCTCTTAAGAATATGTGCGGGAATGGTTGCGTTCCCTGAAAAATAGAGGAGCCCCTGAAGAACCACTGCATCAGTTTCCGTAGTGTAGTGGTTATCACGTTCGCCTCACACGCGAAAGGTCCCCGGTTCGAAACCGGGCGGAAACATGTGTGGTTGATACTGATGCCCTTGACGCCAATGGGATGCTCCGTCTGTTGCCCCGGAATCTGAATGCTACGAAAACTCGATGTTTCAAGAAATTTGCGATGCCGTGTCACTGGCAGGTCACAGGGTATGGGAAGGAGAATGTGTCCTCGTTAGTATAGTGGTGAGTATCCCCGCCTGTCACGCGGGAGACCGGGGTTCGATTCCCCGACGGGGAGACGCTTGCAGTTTATCTGAAAATAGCACATCATAAGCTGACCGGTGGGCATAGATTGGTCTTGCGATGAGTGGGAATAGACCACCTATCTAGGGCACGGGAGGCCAGGAGTCTATCCACTATGCCAAGCCATCCCTATAAATGCACAAGGCCTCTTTTGACTTTTTGTGCCTTTTAAATTGGACTCAACGTACAATTAATAGGTTTTCCTATTTTGAGAAAAAAGCGTAGTTTTTCACCAGAAGTTGCACTTACATGCATTGGTGGTTCAGTGGTAAAATTCTCGTACAACTAACAGGTTTTCCGACGCAACTAATAGGTTTTCGTATTCTGTGAAAAAAAGCTTCATTTTTCTGCAGAAGTTGCACCTACATGCATTGGTGGTTCAGTGGTAGAATTATCGTACAACTAATAGGCGTTCCTACACAATTAATAGGTGTTCCTATTTTGTGAAAAAAGCTTCACTGCCCACCAGAAGTTGCATTGGTGGTTCAGTGGTAGAATTCTCGCCTGCCACGCGGGAGGCCCGGGTTCGATTCCCGGCCAATGCAGGGTGCTCTTAAGAATATGTGCGGGAATGGTTGCGTTCCCTGAAAAATAGAGGAGCCCCTGAAGAACAACTGCATCAGTTTCCGTAGTGTAGTGGTTATCACGTTCGCCTCACATGCGAAAGGTCCCCGGTTCGAAACCGGGCGGAAACATGTGTGGTTGATACTGAGGCCCTTGACGCCAATGGGATGCTCCGTCTGTTGCCCCGGAATCTGAATGCTACGAAAACTCGATGTTTCAAGAAATTTGCGATGCCGTGTGACTGGCAGGTCACAGGGTATGGGAAGGAGAATGTGTCCTCGTTAGTATAGTGGTGAGTATCCCCGCCTGTCACGCGGGAGACCGGGGTTCGATTCCCCGACGGGGAGACGCTTGCAGTTTATCTGAAAATAGCACATCATAAGCTGACCGGTGGGCATAGATTGGTCTTGCGATGAGTGGGAATAGACCACCTATCTAGGGCACGGGAGGCCAGGAGTCTATCCACTATGCCAAGCCATCCCTATAAATGCACTAGGCCTCTTTTGACTTTTTGTGCCTTTTAAATTGGACTCAACGTACAATTAATAGGTTTTCCTATTTTGAGAAAAAAGCGTAGTTTTTCACCAGAAGTTGCACTTACATGCATTGGTGGTTCAGTGGTAAAATTCTCGTACAACTAACAGGTTTTCCGACGCAACTAATAGGTTTTCGTATTCTGTGAAAAAAAGCTTCATTTTTCTGCAGAAGTTGCACCTACATGCATTGGTGGTTCAGTGGTAGAATTATCGTACTACTAATAGGCGTTCCTACACAATTAATAGGTGTTCCTATTTTGTGAAAAAAGCTTCACTGCCCACCAGAAGTTGCATTGGTGGTTCAGTGGTAGAATTCTCGCCTGCCACGCGGGAGGCCCGTGTTCGATTCCCGGCCAATGCAGGGTGCTCTTAAGAATATGTGTGGGAATGGTTGCGTTCCCTGAAGACTAGAGGAGCCCCTGAAGAACCACTGCATCAGTTTCCGTAGTGTAGTGGTTATCACGTTCGCCTCACACGTGAAATTTTTCTGAAATGTTTTAATAATTAAAATACTCAAGCTCCATCATGTCAGGTTGGTGGGAGGAACCAGCACCTGTTAATGGGGGCAGTGTTCATTTGTGGCACAGAGGATTGTACCTATTTATGCCAATTCGGGGTACCCCAGTCAACTGAATACGGGTTTAAGTGGTTCATTGTTGCACCCCTAGTACCTTCCAATATGTACTAAAGCTATTACGTTGTCGGCAGGATTCGAACCTGCGCGGGGAGACCCCAATAGATTTCTAGTCTATCGCCTTAACAGCTCGGCCACGACAACCTTCTCGTACAACTAACAGGTTTTCCGACGCAACTAATAGGTTTTCGTATTCTGTGAAAAAAAGCTTCATTTTTCTGCAGAAGTTGCACCTACATGCATTGGTGGTTCAGTGGTAGAATTATCGTACAACTAATAGGCGTTCCTACACAATTAATAGGTGTTCCTATTTTGTGAAAAAAGCTTCACTGCCCACCAGAAGTTGCATTGGTGGTTCAGTGGTAGAATTCTCGCCTGCCACGCGGGAGGCCCGGGTTCGATTCCCGGCCAATGCAGGGTGCTCTTAAGAATATGTGCGGGAATGGTTGCGTTCCCTGAAAAATAGAGGAGCCCCTGAAGAACCACTGCATCAGTTTCCGTAGTGTAGTGGTTATCACGTTCGCCTCACACGCGAAAGGTCCCCGGTTCGAAACCGGGCGGAAACATGTGTGGTTGATACTGAGGCCCTTGACGCCAATGGGATGCTCCGTCTGTTGCCCCAGAATCTGAATGCTACGAAAACTCGATGTTTCAAGAAATTTGCGATGCCGTGTGACTGGCAGGTCACAGGGTATGGGAAGGAGAATGTGTCCTCGTTAGTATAGTGGTGAGTATCCCCGCCTGTCACGCGGGAGACCGGGGTTCGATTCCCCGACGGGGAGACGCTTGCAGTTTATCTGAAAATAGCACATCATAAGCTGACCGGTGGGCATAGATTGGTCTTGGGATGAGTGGGAATAGACCACCTATCTAGGGCACGGGAGGCCAGGAATCTATCCACTATGCCAAGCCATCCCTATAAATGCACTAGGCCTCTTTTGACTTTTTGTGCCTTTTAAATTGGACTCAACGTACAATTAATAGGTTTTCCTATTTTGAGAAAAAAGCGTAGTTTTTCACCAGAAGTTGCACTTACATGCATTGGTGGTTCAGTGGTAAAATTATCGTACAACTAACAGGTTTTCCGACGCAACTAATAGGTTTTCGTATTCTGTGAAAAAAAGCTTCATTTTTCTGCAGAAGTTGCACCTACATGCATTGGTGGTTCAGTGGTAGAATTATCGTACAACTAATAGGCGTTCCTACACAATTAATAGGTGTTCCTATTTTGTGAAAAAAGCTTCACTGCCCACCAGAAGTTGCATTGGTGGTTCAGTGGTAGAATTCTCGCCTGCCACGCGGGAGGCCCGGGTTCGATTCCCGGCCAATGCAGGGTGCTCTTAAGAATATGTGCGGGAATGGTTGCGTTCCCTGAAAAATAGAGGAGCCCCTGAAGAACCACTGCATCAGTTTCCGTAGTGTAGTGGTTATCACGTTCGCCTCACATGCGAAAGGTCCCCGGTTCGAAACCGGGCGGAAACATGTGTGGTTGATACTGAGGCCCTTGACGCCAATGGGATGCTCCGTCTGTTGCCCCGGAATCTGAATGCTACGAAAACTCGATGTTTCAAGAAATTTGCGATGCCGTGTGACTGGCAGGTCACAGGGTATGGGAAGGAGAATGTGTCCTCGTTAGTATAGTGGTGAGTATCCCCGCCTGTCACGTGGGAGACCGGGGTTCGATTCCCCGACGGGGAGACGCTTGCAGTTTATCTGAAAATAGCACATCATAAGCTGACTGGTGGGCATAGATTGGTCTTGCGATGAGTGGGAATAGACCACCTATCTAGGGCACGGGAGGCCAGGAGTCTATCCACGATGCCAAGCCATCCCTATAAATGCACTAGGCCTCTTTTGACTTTTTGTGCCTTTTAAATTGGACTCAACGTACAATTAATAGGTTTTCCTATTTTGAGAAAAAAGCGTAGTTTTTCACCAGAAGTTGCACTTACATGCATTGGTGGTTCAGTGGTAAAATTCTCGTACAACTAACAGGTTTTCCGACGCAACTAATAGGTTTTCGTATTCTGTGAAAAAAAGCTTCATTTTTCTGCAGAAGTTGCACCTACATGCATTGGTGGTTCAGTGGTAGAATTATCGTACTACTAATAGGCGTTCCTACACAATTAATAGGTGTTCCTATTTTGTGAAAAAAGCTTCACTGCCCACCAGAAGTTGCATTGGTGGTTCAGTGGTAGAATTCTCGCCTGCCATGCGGGAGGCCCGGGTTCGATTCCCGGCCAATGCAGGGTGCTCTTAAGAATATGTGTGGGAATGGTTGCGTTCCCTGAAGACTAGAGGAGCCCCTGAAGAACCACTGCATCAGTTTCCGTAGAGTAGTGGTTATCACGTTCGCCTCACACGTGAAATTTTTCTGAAATGTTTTAATAATTAAAATACTCAAGCTCCATCATGTCAGGTTGGTGGGAGGAACCAGCACCTGTTAATGGGGGCAGTGTTCATTTGTGGCACAGAGGATTGTACCTATTTATGCCAATTCGGGGTACCCCAGTCAACTGAATACGGGTTTAAGTGGTTCATTGTTGCACCCCTAGTACCTTCCAATATGTACTAAAGCTATTACGTTGTCGGCAGGATTCGAACCTGCGCGGGGAGACCCCAATAGATTTCTAGTATATCGCCTTAACCGCTCGGCCACGACAACCTTCTCGTACAACTAACAGGTTTTCCGACGCAACTAATAGGTTTTCGTATTCTGTGAAAAAAAGCTTCATTTTTCTGCAGAAGTTGCACCTACATGCATTGGTGGTTCAGTGGTAGAATTATCGTACAACTAATAGGCGTTCCTACACAATTAATAGGTGTTCCTATTTTGTGAAAAAAGCTTCACTGCCCACCAGAAGTTGCATTGGTGGTTCAGTGGTAGAATTCTCGCCTGCCACGCGGGAGGCCCGGGTTCGATTCCTGGCCAATGCAGGGTGCTCTTAAGAATATGTGCGGGAATGGTTGCGTTCCCTGAAAAATAGAGGAGCCCCTGAAGAACCACTGCATCAGTTTCCGTAGTGTAGTGGTTATCACGTTCGCCTCACACGCGAAAGGTCCCCGGTTCGAAACCGGGCGGAAACATGTGTGGTTGATACTGAGGCCCTTGACGCCAATGGGATGCTCCGTCTGTTGCCCCGGAATCTGAATGCTACGAAAACTCGATGTTTCAAGAAATTTGCGATGCCGTGTGACTGGCAGGTCACAGGGTATGGGAAGGAGAATGTGTCCTCGTTAGTATAGTGGTGAGTATCCCCGCCTGTCACGCGGGAGACCGGGGTTCGATTCCCCGATGGGGAGACGCTTGCAGTTTATCTGAAAATAGCACATCATAAGCTGACCGGTGGGCATAGATTGGTCTTGCGATGAGTGGGAATAGACCACCTATCTAGGGCACGGGAGGCCAGGAGTCTATCCACTATGCCAAGCCATCCCTATAAATGCACTAGGCCTCTTTTGACTTTTTGTGCCTTTTAAATTGGACTCAACGTACAATTAATAGGTTTTCCTATTTTGAGAAAAAAGCGTAGTTTTTCACCAGAAGTTGCACTTACATGCATTGGTGGTTCAGTGGTAAAATTCTCGTACAACTAACAGGTTTTCCGACGCAACTAATAGGTTTTCGTATTCTGTGAAAAAAAGCTTCATTTTTCTGCAGAAGTTGCACCTACATGCATTGGTGGTTCAGTGGTAGAATTATCGTACTACTAATAGGCGTTCCTACACAATTAATAGGTGTTCCTATTTTGTGAAAAAAGCTTCACTGCCCACCAGAAGTTGCATTGGTGGTTCAGTGGTAGAATTCTCGCCTGCCACGCGGGAGGCCCGGGTTCGATTCCCGGCCAATGCAGGGTGCTCTTAAGAATATGTGTGGGAATGGTTGCGTTCCCTGAAGACTAGAGGAGCCCCTGAAGAACCACTGCATCAGTTTCCGTAGTGTAGTGGTTATCACGTTCGCCTCACACGTGAAATTTTTCTGAAATGTTTTAATAATTAAAATACTCAAGCTCCATCATGTCAGGTTGGTGGGAGGAACCAGCACCTGTTAATGGGGGCAGTGTTCATTTGTGGCACAGAGGATTGTACCTATTTATGCCAATTCGGGGTACCCCAGTCAACTGAATACGGGTTTAAGTGGTTCATTGTTGCACCCCTAGTACCTTCCAATATGTACTAAAGCTATTACGTTGTCGGCAGGATTCGAACCTGCGCGGGGAGACCCCAATAGATTTCTAGTATATCGCCTTAACCGCTCGGCCACGACAACCTTCTCGTACAACTAACAGGTTTTCCGACGCAACTAATAGGTTTTCGTATTCTGTGAAAAAAAGCTTCATTTTTCTGCAGAAGTTGCACCTACATGCATTGGTGGTTCAGTGGTAGAATTATCGTACAACTAATAGGCGTTCCTACACAATTAATAGGTGTTCCTATTTTGTGAAAAAAGCTTCACTGCCCACCAGAAGTTGCATTGGTGGTTCAGTGGTAGAATTCTCGCCTGCCACGCGGGAGGCCCGGGTTCGATTCCTGGCCAATGCAGGGTGCTCTTAAGAATATGTGCGGGAATGGTTGCGTTCCCTGAAAAATAGAGGAGCCCCTGAAGAACCACTGCATCAGTTTCCGTAGTGTAGTGGTTATCACGTTCGCCTCACACGCGAAAGGTCCCCGGTTCGAAACCGGGCGGAAACATGTGTGGTTGATACTGAGGCCCTTGACGCCAATGGGATGCTCCGTCTGTTCCCCCGGAATCTGAATGCTACGAAAACTCGATGTTTCAAGAAATTTGCGATGCCGTGTGACTGGCAGGTCACAGGGTATGGGAAGGAGAATGTGTCCTCGTTAGTATAGTGGTGAGTATCCCCGCCTGTCACGTGGGAGACCGGGGTTCGATTCCCCGATGGGGAGACGCTTGCAGTTTATCTGAAAATAGCACATCATAAGCTGACCGGTGGGCATAGATTGGTCTTGCGATGAGTGGGAATAGACCACCTATCTAGGGCACGGGAGGCCAGGAGTCTATCCACTATGCCAAGCCATCCCTATAAATGCACTAGGCCTCTTTTGACTTTTTGTGCCTTTTAAATTGGACTCAACGTACAATTAATAGGTTTTCCTATTTTGAGAAAAAAGCGTAGTTTTTCACCAGAAGTTGCACTTACATGCATTGGTGGTTCAGTGGTAAAATTCTCGTACAACTAACAGGTTTTCCGACGCAACTAATAGGTTTTCGTATTCTGTGAAAAAAAGCTTCATTTTTCTGCAGAAGTTGCACCTACATGCATTGGTGGTTCAGTGGTAGAATTATCGTACTACTAATAGGCGTTCCTACACAATTAATAGGTGTTCCTATTTTGTGAAAAAAGCTTCACTGCCCACCAGAAGTTGCATTGGTGGTTCAGTGGTAGAATTCTCGCCTGCCACGCGGGAGGCCCGTGTTCGATTCCCGGCCAATGCAGGGTGCTCTTAAGAATATGTGTGGGAATGGTTGCGTTCCCTGAAGACTAGAGGAGCCCCTGAAGAACCACTGCATCAGTTTCCGTAGTGTAGTGGTTATCACGTTCGCCTCACACGTGAAATTTTTCTGAAATGTTTTAATAATTAAAATACTCAAGCTCCATCATGTCAGGTTGGTGGGAGGAACCAGCACCTGTTAATGGGGGCAGTGTTCATTTGTGGCACAGAGGATTGTACCTATTTATGCCAATTCGGGGTACCCCAGTCAACTGAATACGGGTTTAAGTGGTTCATTGTTGCACCCCTAGTACCTTCCAATATGTACTAAAGCTATTACGTTGTCGGCAGGATTGGAACCTGCGCGGGGAGACCCCAATAGATTTCTAGTCTATCGCCTTAACAGCTCGGCCACGACAACCTTCTCGTACAACTAACAGGTTTTCCGACGCAACTAATAGGTTTTCGTATTCTGTGAAAAAAAGCTTCATTTTTCTGCAGAAGTTGCACCTACATGCATTGGTGGTTCAGTGGTAGAATTATCGTACAACTAATAGGCGTTCCTACACAATTAATAGGTGTTCCTATTTTGTGAAAAAAGCTTCACTGCCCACCAGAAGTTGCATTGGTGGTTCAGTGGTAGAATTCTCGCCTGCCACGCGGGAGGCCCGGGTTCGATTCCCGGCCAATGCAGGGTGCTCTTAAGAATATGTGCGGGAATGGTTGCGTTCCCTGAAAAATAGAGGAGCCCCTGAAGAACCACTGCATCAGTTTCCGTAGTGTAGTGGTTATCACGTTCGCCTCACACGCGAAAGGTCCCCGGTTCGAAACCGGGCGGAAACATGTGTGGTTGATACTGAGGCCCTTGACGCCAATGGGATGCTCCGTCTGTTGCCCCAGAATCTGAATGCTACGAAAACTCTTTGTTTCAAGAAATTTGCGATGCCGTGTGACTGGCAGGTCACAGGGTATGGGAAGGAGAATGTGTCCTCGTTAGTATAGTGGTGAGTATCCCCGCCTGTCACGCGGGTGACCGGGGTTCGATTCCCCGACGGGGAGACGCTTGCAGTTTATCTGAAAATAGCACATCATAAGCTGACCGGTGGGCATAGATTGGTCTTGCGATGAGTGGGAATAGACCACCTATCTAGGGCACGGGAGGCCAGGAGTCTATCCACTATGCCAAGCCATCCCTATAAATGCACTAGGCCTCTTTTGACTTTTTGTGCCTTTTAAATTGGACTCAACGTACAATTAATAGGTTTTCCTATTTTGAGAAAAAAGCGTAGTTTTTCACCAGAAGTTGCACTTACATGCATTGGTGGTTCAGTGGTAAAATTCTCGTACAACTAACAGGTTTTCCGACGCAACTAATAGGTTTTCGTATTCTGTGAAAAAAAGCTTCATTTTTCTGCAGAAGTTGCACCTACATGCATTGGTGGTTCAGTGGTAGAATTATCGTACTACTAATAGGCGTTCCTACACAATTAATAGGTGTTCCTATTTTGTGAAAAAAGCTTCACTGCCCACCAGAAGTTGCATTGGTGGTTCAGTGGTAGAATTCTCGCCTGCCACGCGGGAGGCCCGTGTTCGATTCCCGGCCAATGCAGGGTGCTCTTAAGAATATGTGTGGGGATGGTTGCGTTCCCTGAAGACTAGAGGAGCCCCTGAAGAACCACTGCATCAGTTTCCGTAGTGTAGTGGTTATCACGTTCGCCTCACACGTGAAATTTTTCTGAAATGTTTTAATAATTAAAATACTCAAGCTCCATCATGTCAGGTTGGTGGGAGGAACCAGCACCTGTTAATGGGGGCAGTGTTCATTTGTGGCACAGAGGATTGTACCTATTTATGCCAATTCGGGGTACCCCAGTCAACTGAATACGG
>NC_137823.1:4542521-4547521 GCF_963921795.1 Nannobrachium achirus
ACCCCAGTCAACTGAATACGGGTTTAAGTAGTTCATTGTTGCACCCCTAGTACCTTCCAATATGTACTAAAGCTATTACGTTGTCGGCAGGATTCGAACCTGCGCGGGGAGACCCCAATAGATTTCTAGTATATCGCCTTAACCGCTCGGCCACGACAACCTTCTCGTACAACTAACAGGTTTTCCGACGCAACTAATAGGTTTTCGTATTCTGTGAAAAAAAGCTTCATTTTTCTGCAGAAGTTGCACCTACATGCATTGGTGGTTCAGTGGTAGAATTATCGTACAACTAATAGGCGTTCCTACACAATTAATAGGTGTTCCTATTTTGTGAAAAAAGCTTCACTGCCCACCAGAAGTTGCATTGGTGGTTCAGTGGTAGAATTCTCGCCTGCCACGCGGGAGGCCCGGGTTCGATTCCCGGCCAATGCAGGGTGCTCTTAAGAATACGTGCGGGAATGGTTGCGTTCCCTGAAAAATAGAGGAGCCCCTGAAGAACCACTGCATCAGTTTCAGTAGTGTAGTGGTTATCACGTTCGCCTCACACGCGAAAGGTCCCCGGTTCGAAACCGGGCGGAAACATGTGTGGTTGGTACTGAGGCCCTTGACGCCAATGGGATGCTCCGTCTGTTGCCCCGGAATCTGAATGCTACGAAAACTCGATGTTTCAAGAAATTTGCGATGCCGTGTGACTGGCAGGTCACAGGGTATGGGAAGGAGAATGTGTCCTCGTTAGTATAGTGGTGAGTATCCCCGCCTGTCACGCGGGAGACCGGGGTTTGATTCCCCGACGGGGAGACGCTTGCAGTTTATCTGAAAATAGCACATCATAAGCTGACCGGTGGGCATAGATTGGTCTTGGGATGAGTGGGAATAGACCACCTATCTAGGGCACGGGAGGCCAGGAGTCTATGCCAAGCCATCCCTATAAATGCACTAGGCCTCTTTTGACTTTTTGTGCCTTTTAAATTGGACTCAACGTACAATTAATAGGTTTTCCTATTTTGAGAAAAAAGCGTAGTTTTTCACCAGAAGTTGCACTTACATGCATTGGTGGTTCAGTGGTAAAATTCTCGTACAACTAACAGGTTTTCCGACGCAACTAATAGGTTTTCGTATTCTGTGAAAAAAAGCTTAATTTTTCTGCAGAAGTTGCACCTACATGCATTGGTGGTTCAGTGGTAGAATTATCATACAACTAATAGGCGTTCCTACACAATTAATAGGTGTTCCTATTTTGTGAAAAAAGCTTCACTGCCCACCAGAAGTTGCATTGGTGGTTCAGTGGTAGAATTCTCGCCTGCCACGCGGGAGGCCCGGGTTCGATTCCCGGCCAATGCAGGGTGCTCTTAAGAATATGTGCGGGAATGGTTGCGTTCCCTGAAAAATAGAGGAGCCCCTGAAGAACCACTGCATCAGTTTCCGTAGTGTAGTGGTTATCACGTTCGCCTCACACGCGAAAGGTCCCCGGTTCGAAACCGGGCGGAAACATGTGTGGTTGATACTGAGGCCCTTGACGCCAATGGGATGCTCCGTCTGTTGCCCCGGAATCTGAATGCTACGAAAACTCGATGTTTCAAGAAATGTGCGATGCCGTGTGACTGGCAGGTCACAGGGTATGGGAAGGAGAATGTGTCCTCGTTAGTATAGTGGTGAGTATCCCCGCCTGTCACGCGGGAGACCGGGGTTCGATTCCCCGACGGGGAGACGCTTGCAGTTTATCTGAAAATAGCACATCATAAGCTGACCGGTGGGCATAGATTGGTCTTGCGATGAGTGGGAATAGACCACTTATCTAGGGCACGGGAGGCCAGGAGTCTATCCACTATGCCAAGCCATCCCTATAAATGCACTAGGCCTCTTTTGACTTTTTGTGCCTTTTAAATTGGACTCAACGTACAATTAATAGGTTTTCCTATTTTGAGAAAAAAGCGTAGTTTTTCACCAGAAGTTGCACTTACATGCATTGGTGGTTCAGTGGTAAAATTCTCGTACAACTAACAGGTTTTCCGACGCAACTAATAGGTTTTCGTATTCTGTGAAAAAAAGCTTAATTTTTCTGCAGAAGTTGCACCTACATGCATTGGTGGTTCAGTGGTAGAATTATCGTACTACTAATAGGCGTTCCTACACAATTAATAGGTGTTCCTATTTTGTGAAAAAAGCTTCACTGCCCACCAGAAGTTGCATTGGTGGTTCAGTGGTAGAATTCTCGCCTGCCACGCGGGAGGCCCGGGTTCGATTCCCGGCCAATGCAGGGTGCTCTTAAGAATATGTGTGGGAATGGTTGCGTTCCCTGAAGACTAGAGGAGCCCCTGAAGAACCACTGCATCAGTTTCCGTAGTGTAGTGGTTATCACGTTCGCCTCACACGTGAAATTTTTCTGAAATGTTTTAATAATTAAAATACTCAAGCTCCATCATGTCAGGTTGGTGGGAGGAACCAGCACCTGTTAATGGGGGCAGTGTTCATTTGTGGCACAGAGGATTGTACCTATTTATGCCAATTCGGGGTACCCCAGTCAACTGAATACGGGTTTAAGTGGTTCATTGTTGCACCCCTAGTACCTTCCAATATGTACTAAAGCTATTACGTTGTCGGCAGGATTCGAACCTGCGCGGGGAGACCCCAATAGATTTCTAGTATATCGCCTTAACCGCTCGGCCACGACAACCTTCTCGTACAACTAACAGGTTTTCCGACGCAACTAATAGGTTTTCGTATTCTGTGAAAAAAAGCTTCATTTTTCTGCAGAAGTTGCACCTACATGCATTGGTGGTTCAGTGGTAGAATTATCGTACAACTAATAGGCGTTCCTACACAATTAATAGGTGTTCCTATTTTGTGAAAAAAGCTTCACTGCCCACCAGAAGTTGCATTGGTGGTTCAGTGGTAGAATTCTCGCCTGCCACGCGGGAGGCCCGGGTTCGATTCCCGGCCAATGCAGGGTGCTCTTAAGAATACGTGCGGGAATGGTTGCGTTCCCTGAAAAATAGAGGAGCCCCTGAAGAACCACTGCATCAGTTTCCGTAGTGTCGTAGTGTAGTGGTTATCACGTTCGCCTCACACGCGAAAGGTCCCCGTTTCGAAACCGGGCGGAAACATGTGTGGTTGATACTGAGGCCCTTGACGCCAATGGGATGCTCCGTCTGTTGCCCCGGAATCTGAATGCTACGAAAACTCGATGTTTCAAGAAATTTGCGATGCCGTGTGACTGGCAGGTCACAGGGTATGGGAAGGAGAATGTGTCCTCGTTAGTATAGTGGTGAGTATCCCCGCCTGTCACGCGGGAGACCGGGGTTCGATTCCCCGACGGGGAGACGCTTGCAGTTTATCTGAAAATAGCACATCATAAGCTGACCGGTGGGCATAGATTGGTCTTGGGATGAGTGGGAATAGACCACCTATCTAGGGCACGGGAGGCCAGGAGTCTATCCACTATGCCAAGCCATCCCTATAAATGCACTAGGCCTCTTTTGACTTTTTGTGCCTTTTAAATTGGACTCAACGTACAATTAATAGGTTTTCCTATTTTGAGAAAAAAGCGTAGTTTTTCACCAGAAGTTGCACTTACATGCATTGGTGGTTCAGTGGTAAAATTCTCGTACAACTAACAGGTTTTCCGACGCAACTAATAGGTTTTCGTATTCTGTGAAAAAAAGCTTCATTTTTCTGCAGAAGTTGCACCTACATGCATTGGTGGTTCAGTGGTAGAATTATCGTACTACTAATAGGCGTTCCTACACAATTAATAGGTGTTCCTATTTTGTGAAAAAAGCTTCACTGCCCACCAGAAGTTGCATTGGTGGTTCAGTGGTAGAATTCTCGCCTGCCACGCGGGAGGCCCGGGTTCGATTCCCGGCCAATGCAGGGTGCTCTTAAGAATATGTGTGGGAATGGTTGCGTTCCCTGAAGACTAGAGGAGCCCCTGAAGAACCACTGCATCAGTTTCCGTAGTGTAGTGGTTATCACGTTTGCCTCACACGTGAAATTTTTCTGAAATGTTTTAATAATTAAAATACTCAAGCTCCATCATGTCAGGTTGGTGGGAGGAACCAGCACCTGTTAATGGGGGCAGTGTTCATTTGTGGCACAGAGGATTGTACCTATTTATGCCAATTCGGGGTACCCCAGTCAACTGAATACGGGTTTAAGGGGTTCATTGTTGCACCCCTAGTACCTTCCAATATGTACTAAAGCTATTACGTTGTCGGCAGGATTCGAACCTGCGCGAGGAGACCCCAATAGATTTCTAGTCTATCGCCTTAACCGCTCGGCCACGACAACCTTCTCGTACAACTAACAGGTTTTCCGACGCAACTAATAGATTTTCGTATTCTGTGAAAAAAAGCTTCATTTTTCTGCAGAAGTTGCACCTACATGCATTGGTGGTTCAGTGGTAGAATTATCGTACAACTAATAGGCGTTCCTACACAATTAATAGGTGTTCCTATTTTGTGAAAAAAGCTTCACTGCCCACCAGAAGTTGCATTGGTGGTTCAGTGGTAGAATTCTCGCCTGCCACGCGGGAGGCCCGGGTTCGATTCCCGGCCAATGCAGGGTGCTCTTAAGAATATGTGCGGGAATGGTTGCGTTCCCTGAAAAATAGAGGAGCCCCTGAAGAACCACTGCATCAGTTTCAGTAGTGTAGTGGTTATCACGTTCGCCTCACACGCGAAAGGTCCCCGGTTCGAAACCGGGCGGAAACATGTGTGGTTGATACTGAGGCCCTTGACGCCAATGGGATGCTCCGTCTGTTGCCCCGGAATCTGAATGCTACGAAAACTCGATGTTTCAAGAAATTTGCGATGCCGTGTGACTGGCAGGTCACAGGGTATGGGAAGGAGAATGTGTCCTCGTTAGTATAGTGGTGAGTATCCCCGCCTGTCACGCGGGAGACCGGGGTTTGATTCCCCGACGGGGAGACGCTTGCAGTTTATCTGAAAATAGCACATCATAAGCTGACCGGTGGGCATAGATTGGTCTTGGGATGAGTGGGA
>NC_137823.1:4567521-4570021 GCF_963921795.1 Nannobrachium achirus
GCAGGGTGCTCTTAAGAATATGTGCGGGAATGGTTGCGTTCCCTGAAAAATAGAGGAGCCCCTGAAGAACCACTGCATCAGTTTCCGTAGTGTAGTGGTTAACACGTTCGCCTCACACGCGAAAGGTCCCCGGTTCAAAACCGGGCGGAAACATGTGTGGTTGATACTGAGGCCCTTGACGCCAATGGGATGCTCCGTCTGTTGCCCCGGAATCTGAATGCTACGAAAACTCGATGTTTCAAGAAATTTGCGATGCCGTGTGACTGGCAGGTCACAGGGTATGGGAAGGAGAATGTGTCCTCGTTAGAATAGTGGTGAGTATCCCCGCCTGTCACGCGGGAGACCGGGGTTCGATTCCCCGACGGGGAGACGCTTGCAGTTTATCTGAAAATAGCACATCATAAGCTGACCGGTGGGCATAGATTGGTCTTGCGATGAGTGGGAATAGACCACCTATCTAGGGCACGGGAGGCCAGGAGTCTATCCACTATGCCAAGCCATCCCTATAAATGCACTAGGCCTCTTTTGACTTTTTGTGCCTTTTAAATTGGACTCAACGTACAATTAATAGGTTTTCCTATTTTGAGAAAAAAGCGTAGTTTTTCACCAGAAGTTGCACTTACATGCATTGGTGGTTCAGTGGTAAAATTCTCGTACAACTAACAGGTTTTCCGACGCAACTAATAGGTTTTCGTATTCTGTGAAAAAAAGCTTCATTTTTCTGCAGAAGTTGCACCTACATGCATTGGTGGTTCAGTGGTAGAATTATCGTACAACTAATAGGCGTTCCTACACAATTAATAGGTGTTCCTATTTTGTGAAAAAAGCTTCACTGCCCACCAGAAGTTGCATTGGTGGTTCAGTGGTAGAATTCTCGCCTGCCACGCGGGAGGCCCGGGTTCGATTCCCGGCCAATGCAGGGTGCTCTTAAGAATATGTGCGGGAATGGTTGCGTTCCCTGAAAAATAGAGGAGCCCCTGAAGAACCACTTTATCAGTTTCCGTAGTGTAATGGTTATCACGTTCGCCTCACACGCGAAAGGTCCCCGGTTCGAAACCGGGCGGAAACATGTGTGGTTGATACTGAGGCCCTTGACGCCAATGGGATGCTCCGTCTGTTGCCCCGGAATCTGAATGCTACGAAAACTCGATGTTTCAAGAAATTTGCGATGCCGTGTGACTGGCAGGTCACAGGGTATGGGAAGGAGAATGTGTCCTCGTTAGTATAGTGGTGAGTATCCCCGCCTGTCACGCGGGAGACCGGGGTTCGATTCCCCGACGGGGAGACGCTTGCAGTTTATCTGAAAATAGCACATCATAAGCTGACCGGTGGGCATAGATTGGTCTTGCGATGAGTGGGAATAGACCACCTATCTAGGGCACGGGAGGCCAGGAGTCTATCCACTATGCCAAGCCATCCCTATAAATGCACTAGGCCTCTTTTGACTTTTTGTGCCTTTTAAATTGGACTCAACGTACAATTAATAGGTTTTCCTATTTTGAGAAAAAAGCGTAGTTTTTCACCAGAAGTTGCACTTACATGCATTGGTGGTTCAGTGGTAAAATTCTCGTACAACTAACAGGTTTTCCGACGCAACTAATAGGTTTTCGTATTCTGTGAAAAAAAGCTTCATTTTTCTGCAGAAGTTGCACCTACATGCATTGGTGGTTCAGTGGTAGAATTATCGTACTACTAATAGGCGTTCCTACACAATTAATAGGTGTTCCTATTTTGTGAAAAAAGCTTCACTGCCCACCAGAAGTTGCATTGGTGGTTCAGTGGTAGAATTCTCGCCTGCCACGCGGGAGGCCCGGGTTCGATTCCCGGCCAATGCAGGGTGCTCTTAAGAATATGTGTGGGAATGGTTGTGTTCCCTGAAGACTAGAGGAGCCCCTGAAGAACCACTGCATCAGTTTCCGTAGTGTAGTGGTTATCACGTTCGCCTCACACGTGAAATTTTTCTGAAATGTTTTAATAATTAAAATACTCAAGCTCCATCATGTCAGGTTGGTGGGAGGAACCAGCACCTGTTAATGGGGGCAGTGTTCATTTGTGGCACAGAGGATTGCACCTATTTATGCCAATTCGGGGTACCCCAGTCAACTGAATACGGGTTTAAGTGATTCATTGTTGCACCCCTAGTACCTTCCAATATGTACTAAAGCTATTACGTTGTCGGCAGGATTCGAACCTGCGCGGGGAGACCCCAATAGATTTCTAGTCTATCGCCTTAACCGCTCGGCCACGACAACCTTCTCGTACAACTAACAGGTTTTCCGACGCAACTAATAGGTTTTCGTATTCTGTGAAAAAAAGCTTCATTTTTCTGCAGAAGTTGCACCTACATGCATTGGTGGTTCAGTGGTAGAATTATCGTACAACTAATAGGTGTTCCTACACAATTAATAGGTGTTCCTATTTTGCGAAAAAAGCTTCACTGCCCACCAGAAGTTGCATTGGTGGTTCAGTGGTAGAATTTTCGCCTGCCACGCGGGAGGCC
>NC_137823.1:4575021-4582521 GCF_963921795.1 Nannobrachium achirus
TTTCTGCAGAAGTTGCACCTACATGCATTGGTGGTTCAGTGGTAGAATTATCGTACAACTAATAGGCGTTCCTACACAATTAATAGGTGTTCCTATTTTGTGAAAAAAGCTTCACTGCCCCCCAGAAGTTGCATTGGTGGTTCAGTGGTAGAATTCTCGCCTGCCACGCGGGAGGCCCGGGTTCGATTCCCGGCCAATGCAGGTTGCTCTTAAGAATATGTGCGCGAATGGTTGCATTCCCTGAAAAATAGAGGAGCCCCTGAAAACCATTGCGTCAGTTTCCGTAGTGTAGTGGTTATCACGTTCGCCTCACACGCGAAAGGTCCCCGGTTCGAAACCGGGCGGAAACATGTGTGGTTGATACTGAGGCCCTTGACGCCAATGGGATGCTCCGTCCGTTGCCCCGGAATCTGAATGCTACGAAAATTCGATGTTTTAAGAAGTTTGCGATGCCGTGTGACTGGCAGGTCACAGGGTATGGGAAGGAGAATGTGTCCTCGTTAGTATAGTGGTGAGTATCCCTGCCTGTCACGCGGGAGACCGGGGTTCGATTCCCCGACGGGGAGACGCTTGCAGTTTATCTGAAAATAGCACATCATAAGCTGACCGGTGGGCATAGATTGGTCTTGGGATGAGTGGGAATAGAACACCTATCTAGGGCACGGGAGGCCAGGAGTCTATCCACTATGCCAAGCCATCCCTATAAATGCACTAGGCCTATATTGACTTTTTGTGCCTTTTAAATTGGACTCAACGTACAATTAATAGGTTTTCCTATTTTGAGAAAAAAGCGTAGTTTTTCACCAGAAGTTGCACTTACATGCATTGGTGGTTCAGTGGTAAAATTCTCGTACAACTAACAGGTTTTCCGACGCAACTAATAGGTTTTCGTATTCTGTGAAAAAAAGCTTAATTTTTCTGCAGAAGTTGAACCTACATGCATTGGTGGTTCAGTGGTAGAATTATCGTACTACTAATAGGCGTTCCTACACAATTAATAGGTGTTCCTATTTTGTGAAAAAAGCTTCACTGCCCACCAGAAGTTGCATTGGTGGTTCAGTGGTAGAATTCTCGCCTGCCACGCGGGAGGCCCGGGTTCGATTCCCGGCCAATGCAGGGTGCTCTTAAGAATATGTGCGGGAATGGTTGCGTTCCCTGAAAAATAGAGGAGCCCCTGAAGAACCACTGCATCAGTTTCCGTAGTGTAGTGGTTATCACGTTCGCCTCACACGCGAAAGGTCCCCGGTTCGAAACCAGGCGGAAACATGTGTGGTTGATACTGAGGCCCTTGACGCCAATGGGATGCTCCGTCCGTTGCCCCGGAATCTGAATGCTACGATAACTCGATGTTTCAAGAAGTTTTCGATGCCGTGTGACTGGCAGGTCACAGGGTATGGGAAGGAGAATGTGTCCTCGTTAGTATAGTGGTGAGTATCCCCGCCTGTCACGCGGGAGACCGGGGTTCGATTCCCCGACGGGGAGACGCTTGCAGTTTATCTGAAAATAGCACATCATAAGCTGACCGGTGGGCATAGATTGGTCTTGCGATGAGTGGTAATAGAACACCTATCTAGGGCACGGGAGGCCAGGAGTCTATCCACTATGCCAAGCCATCCCTATAAATGCACTAGGCCTCTTTTGACTTTTTGTGCCTTTTAAATTGGACTCAAAGTACAATTAATAGGTTTTCGTATTTTGAGAAAAAAGCGTAGTTTTTCACCAGAAGTTGCACTTACATGCATTGGTGGTTCAGTGGTAAAATTCTCGTACAACTAACAGGTTTTCCGACGCAACTAATAGGTTTTCGTATTCTGTGAAAAAAGCTTCATTTTTCTGCAGAAGTTGCACCTACATGCATTGGTGGTTCAGTGGTAGAATTATCGTACAACTAATAGGCGTTCCTACACAATTAATAGGTGTTCCTATTTTGTGAAAAAAGCTTCACTGCCCCCCAGAAGTTGCATTGGTGGTTCAGTGGTAGAATTCTCGCCTGCCACGCGGGAGGCCCGGGTTCGATTCCCGGCCAATGCAGGTTGCTCTTAAGAATATGTGCGCGAATGGTTGCATTCCCTGAAAAATAGAGGAGCCCCTGAAAACCATTGCGTCAGTTTCCGTAGTGTAGTGGTTATCACGTTCGCCTCACACGCGAAAGGTCCCCGGTTCGAAACCGGGCGGAAACATGTGTGGTTGATACTGAGGCCCTTGACGCCAATGGGATGCTCCGTCCGTTGCCCCGGAATCTGAATGCTACGAAAATTCGATGTTTTAAGAAGTTTGCGATGCCGTGTGACTGGCAGGTCACAGGGTATGGGAAGGAGAATGTGTCCTCGTTAGTATAGTGGTGAGTATCCCCGCCTGTCACGCGGGAGACCGGGGTTCGATTCCCCGACGGGGAGACGCTTGCAGTTTATCTGAAAATAGCACATCATAAGCTGACCGGTGGGCATAGATTGGTCTTGCGATGAGTGGGAATAGAACACCTATCTAGGGCACGGGAGGCCAGGAGTCTATCCACTATGCCAAGCCATCCCTATAAATGCACTAGGCCTCTTTTGACTTTTTGTGCCTTTTAAATTGGACTCAACGTACAATTAATAGGTTTTCCTATTTTGAGACAAAAGCTTAGTTTTTCACCAGAAGTTGCACTTACATGCATTGGTGGTTCAGTGGTAAAATTCTCGTACAACTAACAGGTTTTCCGACGCAACTAATAGGATTTCGTATTCTGTGAAAAAAGCTTCATTTTTCTGCAGAAGTTGCACCTAAATGCATTGGTGGTGCAGTGGTAGAATTATCGTACTACTAATAGGCGTTCCTACACAATTAATAGGTGTTCCTATTTTGTGAAAAAAGCTTCACTGCCCACCAGAAGTTGCATTGGTGGTTCAGTGGTAGAATTTTCGCCTGCCACGCGGGAGGCCCGGGTTCGATTCCCGGCCAATGCAGGGTGCTCTTAAGAATATTTGCGGGAATGGTTGCGTTCCCTGAAAAATAGAGGAGCCCCTGAAGAACCACTGCATCAGTTTCCGTAGTGTAGTGGTTATCACGTTCGCCTCACACGCGAAATTTTTCTGAAATGTTTTAATAATTAAAATACTCAAGCTCCATCATGTCAGGTTGGTGGGAGGAACCAGCACCTGTTAATGGGGGCAGTGTTCATTTGTGGCACAGAGGATTGTACCTATTTATGCCAATTCGGGGTACCCCAGTCAACTGAATACGGGTTTAAGTGGTTCGTTGTTGCACCCCTAGTACCTTCCAATATGTACTAAAGCTATTACGTTGTCGGCAGGATTCGAACCTGCGCGGGGAGACCCCAATAGATTTCTAGTCTATCGCCTTAACCGCTCGGCCACGACAACCTTCTCGTACAACTAACAGGTTTTCCGACGCAACTAATAGGTTTTCGTATTCTGTGAAAAAAGCTTCATTTTTCTGCAGAAGTTGCACCTACATGCATTGGTGGTTCAGTGGTAGAATTATCGTACAACTAATAGGTGTTCCTACACAATTAATAGGTGTTCCTATTTTGCGAAAAAAGCTTCACTGCCCACCAGAAGTTGCATTGGTGGTTCAGTGGTAGAATTTTCGCCTGCCAGGCGGGAGGCCCGGGTTCGATTCCCGGCCAATGCAGGGTGCTCTTAAGAATATGTGTGGGAATGGTTGCGTTCCCTGAAAAATAGAGGAGCCCCTGAAGAACCACTGCATCAGTTTCCGTAGTGTAGTGGTTATCACGTTCGCCTCACACGCGAAAGGTCCCCGGTTCGAAACCGGGCGGAAACATGTGTGGTTGATACTGAGGCCCTTGACGCCAATGGGATGCTCCGTCTGTTGCCCCGGAATCTGAATGCTATGAAAACTCGATGTTTCAAGGAATTTGGTGACCGGGGTTCGATTCCCCGACGGGGAGACGCTTGCAGTTTATCTGAAAATAGCACATCATAAGCTGACCGGTGGGCATAGATTGGTCTTGCGATGAGTGGGAATAGAACACCTATCTAGGGCACGGGAGGCCAGGAGTCTATCCACTATGCCAAGCCATCCCTATAAATGCACTAGGCCTCTTTTGACTTTTTGTGCCTTTTAAATTGGACTCAAAGTACAATTAATAGGTTTTCGTATTTTGAGAAAAAAGCGTAGTTTTTCACCAGAAGTTGCACTTACATGCATTGGTGGTTCAGTGGTAAAATTCTCGTACAACTAACAGGTTTTCCGACGCAACTAATAGGTTTTCGTATTCTGTGAAAAAAGCTTCATTTTTCTGCAGAAGTTGCACCTACATGCATTGGTGGTTCAGTGGTAGAATTATCGTACAACTAATAGGCGTTCCTACACAATTAATAGGTGTTCCTATTTTGTGAAAAAAGCTTCACTGCCCCCCAGAAGTTGCATTGGTGGTTCAGTGGTAGAATTCTCGCCTGCCACGCGGGAGGCCCGGGTTCGATTCCCGGCCAATGCAGGTTGCTCTTAAGAATATGTGCGCGAATGGTTGCATTCCCTGAAAAATAGAGGAGCCCCTGAAAACCATTGCGTCAGTTTCCGTAGTGTAGTGGTTATCACGTTCGCCTCACACGCTAAAGGTCCCCGGTTCGAAACCGGGCGGAAACATGTGTGGTTGATACTGAGGCCCTTGACGCCAATGGGATGCTCCGTCCGTTGTCCCGGAATCTGAATGCTACGAAAATTCGATGTTTTAAGAAGTTTGCGATGCCGTGTGACTGGCAGGTCACAGGGTATGGGAAGGAGAATGTGTCCTCGTTAGTATAGTGGTGAGTATCCCCGCCTGTCACGCGGGAGACCGGGGTTCGATTCCCCGACGGGGAGACGCTTGCAGTTTATCTGAAAATAGCACATCATAAGCTGACCGGTGGGCATAGATTGGTCTTGGGATGAGTGGGAATAGAACACCTATCTAGGGCACGGGAGGCCAGGAGTCTATCCACTATGCCAAGCCATCCCTATAAATGCACTAGGCCTATATTGACTTTTTGTGCCTTTTAAATTGGACTCAACGTACAATTAATAGGTTTTCCTATTTTGAGAAAAAAGTGTAGTTTTTCACCAGAAGTTGCACTTACATGCATTGGTGGTTCAGTGGTAAAATTCTCGTACAACTAACAGGTTTTCCGACGCAACTAATAGGTTTTCGTATTCTGTGAAAAAAAGCTTAATTTTTCTGCAGAAGTTGAACCTACATGCATTGGTGGTTCAGTGGTAGAATTATCGTACTACTAATAGGCGTTCCTACACAATTAATAGGTGTTCCTATTTTGTGAAAAAAGCTTCACTGCCCACCAGAAGTTGCATTGGTGGTTCAGTGGTAGAATTCTCGCCTGCCACGCGGGAGGCCCGGGTTCGATTCCCGGCCAATGCAGGCTGCTCTTAAGAATATGTGCGGGAATGGTTGCGTTCCCTGAAAAATAGAGGAGCCCCTGAAGAACCACTGCATCAGTTTCCGTAGTGTAGTGGTTATCACGTTCGCCTCACACGCGAAAGGTCCCCGGTTCGAAACCAGGCGGAAACATGTGTGCTTGATACTGAGGCCCTTGACGCCAATGGGATGCTCCGTCCGTTGCCCCGGAATCTGAATGCTACGATAACTCGATGTTTCAAGAAGTTTTCGATGCCGTGTGACTGGCAGGTCACAGGGTATGGGAAGGAGAATGTGTCCTCGTTAGTATAGTGGTGAGTATCCCCGCCTGTCACGCGGGAGACCGGGGTTCGATTCCCCGACGGGGAGACGCTTGCAGTTTATCTGAAAATAGCACATCATAAGCTGACCGGTGGGCATAGATTGGTCTTGCGATGAGTGGTAATAGAACACCTATCTAGGGCACGGGAGGCCAGGAGTCTATCCACTATGCCAAGCCATCCCTATAAATGCACTAGGCCTCTTTTGACTTTTTGTGCCTTTTAAATTGGACTCAAAGTACAATTAATAGGTTTTCGTATTTTGAGAAAAAAGCGTAGTTTTTCACCAGAAGTTGCACTTACATGCATTGGTGGTTCAGTGGTAAAATTCTCGTACAACTAACAGGTTTTCCGACGCAACTAATAGGTTTTCGTATTCTGTGAAAAAAGCTTCATTTTTCTGCAGAAGTTGCACCTACATGCATTGGTGGTTCAGTGGTAGAATTATCGTACAACTAATAGGCGTTCCTACACAATTAATAGGTGTTCCTATTTTGTGAAAAAAGCTTCACTGCCCCCCAGAAGTTGCATTGGTGGTTCAGTGGTAGAATTCTCGCCTGCCACGCGGGAGGCCCGGGTTCGATTCCCGGCCAATGCAGGTTGCTCTTAAGAATATGTGCGCGAATGGTTGCATTCCCTGAAAAATAGAGGAGCCCCTGAAAACCATTGCGTCAGTTTCCGTAGTGTAGTGGTTATCACGTTCGCCTCACACGCGAAAGGTCCCCGGTTCGAAACCGGGCGGAAACATGTGTGGTTGATACTGAGGCCCTTGACGCCAATGGGATGCTCCGTCCGTTGCCCCGGAATCTGAATGCTACGAAAATTCGATGTTTTAAGAAGTTTGCGATGCCGTGTGACTGGCAGGTCACAGGGTATGGGAAGGAGAATGTGTCCTCGTTAGTATAGTGGTGAGTATCCCCGCCTGTCACGCGGGAGACCGGGGTTCGATTCCCCGACGGGGAGACGCTTGCAGTTTATCTGAAAATAGCACATCATAAGCTGACCGGTGGGCATAGATTGGTCTTGCGATGAGTGGGAATAGAACACCTATCTAGGGCACGGGAGGCCAGGAGTCTATCCACTATGCCAAGCCATCCCTATAAATGCACTAGGCCTCTTTTGACTTTTTGTGCCTTTTAAATTGGACTCAACGTACAATTAATAGGTTTTCCTATTTTGAGAAAAAAGCGTAGTTTTTCACCAGAAGTTGCACTTACATGCATTGGTGGTTCAGTGGTAAAATTCTCGTACAACTAACAGGTTTTCCGACGCAACTAATAGGATTTCGTATTCTGTGAAAAAAGCTTCATTTTTCTGCAGAAGTTGCACCTACATGCATTGGTGGTGCAGTGGTAGAATTATCGTACTACTAATAGGCGTTCCTACACAATTAATAGGTGTTCCTATTTTGTGAAAAAAGCTTCACTGCCCACCAGAAGTTGCATTGGTGGTTCAGTGGTAGAATTTTCGCCTGCCACGCGGGAGGCCCGGGTTCGATTCCCGGCCAATGCAGGGTGCTCTTAAGAATATTTGCGGGAATGGTTGCGTTCCCTGAAAAATAGAGGAGCCCCTGAAGAACCACTGCATCAGTTTCCGTAGTGTAGTGGTTATCACGTTCGCCTCACACGCGAAATCTTTCTGAAATGTTTTAATAATTAAAATACTCAAGCTCCATCATGTCAGGTTGGTGGGAGGAACCAGCACCTGTTAATGGGGGCAGTGTTCATTTGTGGCACAGAGGATTGTACCTATTTATGCCAATTCGGGGTACCCCAGTCAACTGAATACGGGTTTAAGTGGTTCATTGTT
>NC_137823.1:4585021-4590021 GCF_963921795.1 Nannobrachium achirus
TTGCAGTTTATCTGAAAATAGCACATCATAAGCTGACCGGTGGGCATAGATTGGTCTTGCGATGAGTGGGAATAGAACACCTATCTAGGGCACGGGAGGCCAGGAGTCTATCCACTATGCCAAGCCATCCCTATAAATGCACTAGGCCTCTTTTGACTTTTGTGCCTTTTAAATTGGACTCAACGTACAATTAATAGGTTTTCCTATTTTGAGAAAAAAGCGTAGTTTTTCACCAGAAGTTGCACTTACATGCATTGGTGGTTCAGTGGTAAAATTCTCGTACAACTAACAGGTTTTCCGACGCAACTAATAGGATTTCGTATTCTGTGAAAAAAGCTTCATTTTTCTGCAGAAGTTGCACCTACATGCATTGGTGGTGCAGTGGTAGAATTATCGTACTACTAATAGGCGTTCCTACACAATTAATAGGTGTTCCTATTTTGTGAAAAAAGCTTCACTGCCCACCAGAAGTTGCATTGGTGGTTCAGTGGTAGAATTTTCGCCTGCCACGCGGGAGGCCCGGGTTCGATTCCCGGCCAATGCAGGGTGCTCTTAAGAATATTTGCGGGAATGGTTGCGTTCCCTGAAAAATAGAGGAGCCCCTGAAGAACCACTGCATCAGTTTCCGTAGTGTAGTGGTTATCACGTTCGCCTCACACGCGAAATTTTTCTGAAATGTTTTAATAATTAAAATACTCAAGCTCCATCATGTCAGGTTGGTGGGAGGAACCAGCACCTGTTAATGGGGGCAGTGTTCATTTGTGGCACAGAGGATTGTACCTATTTATGCCAATTCAGGATACCCCAGTCAACTGAATACGGGTTTAAGTGGTTCATTGTTGCACCCCTAGTACCTTCCAATATGTACTAAAGCTATTACGTTGTCGGCAGGATTCGAACCTGCGCGGGGAGACCCCAATAGATTTCTAGTCTATCGCCTTAACCGCTCGGCCACGACAACCTTCTCGTACAACTAACAGGTTTTCCGACGCAACTAATAGGTTTTCGTATTCTGTGAAAAAAGCTTCATTTTTCTGCAGAAGTTGCACCTACATGCATTGGTGGTTCAGTGGTAGAATTATCGTACAACTAATAGGTGTTCCTACACAATTAATAGGTGTTCCTATTTTGCGAAAAAAGCTTCACTGCCCACCAGAAGTTGCATTGGTGGTTCAGTGGTAGAATTTTCGCCTGCCAGGCGGGAGGCCCGGGTTCGATTCCCGGCCAATGCAGGGTGCTCTTAAGAATATGTGTGGGAATGGTTGCGTTCCCTGAAAAATAGAGGAGCACCTGAAGAACCACTGCATCAGTTTCCGTAGTGTAGTGGTTATCACGTTCGCCTCACACGCGAAAGGTCCCCGGTTCGAAAGCGGGCGGAAACATGTGTGGTTGATACTGAGGCCCTTGACGCCAATGGGATGCTCCGTCTGTTGCCCCGGAATCTGAATGCTATGAAAACTCGATGTTTCAAGGAATTTGGTGACCGGGGTTCGATTCCCCGACGGGGAGACGCTTGCAGTTTATCTGAAAATAGCACATCATAAGCTGACCGGTGGGCATAGATTGGTCTTGCGATGAGTGGGAATAGAACACCTATCTAGGGCACGGGAGGCCAGGAGTCTATCCACTATGCCAAGCCATCCCTATAAATGCACTAGGCCTCTTTTGACTTTTTGTGCCTTTTAAATTGGACTCAAAGTACAATTAATAGGTTTTCGTATTTTGAGAAAAAAGCGTAGTTTTTCACCAGAAGTTGCACTTACATGCATTGGTGGTTCAGTGGTAAAATTCTCGTACAACTAACAGGTTTTCCGACGCAACTAATAGGTTTTCGTATTCTGTGAAAAAAGCTTCATTTTTCTGCAGAAGTTGCACCTACATGCATTGGTGGTTCAGTGGTAGAATTATCGTACAACTAATAGGCGTTCCTACACAATTAATAGGTGTTCCTATTTTGTGAAAAAAGCTTCACTGCCCCCCAGAAGTTGCATTGGTGGTTCAGTGGTAGAATTCTCGCCTGCCACGCGGGAGGCCCGGGTTCGATTCCCGGCCAATGCAGGTTGCTCTTAAGAATATGTGCGCGAATGGTTGCATTCCCTGAAAAATAGAGGAGCCCCTGAAAACCATTGCGTCAGTTTCCGTAGTGTAGTGGTTATCACGTTCGCCTCACACGCGAAAGGTCCCCGGTTCGAAACCGGGCGGAAACATGTGTGGTTGATACTGAGGCCCTTGATGCCAATGGGATGCTCCGTCCGTTGCCCCGGAATCTGAATGCTACGAAAATTCGATGTTTTAAGAAGTTTGCGATGCCGTGTGACTGGCAGGTCACAGGGTATGGGAAGGAGAATGTGTCCTCGTTAGTATAGTGGTGAGTATCCCCGCCTGTCACGCGGGAGACCGGGGTTCGATTCCCCGACGGGGAGACGCTTGCAGTTTATCTGAAAATAGCACATCATAAGCTGACCGGTGGGCATAGATTGGTCTTGCGATGAGTGGGAATAGAACACCTATCTAGGGCACGGGAGGCCAGGAGTCTATCCACTATGCCAAGCCATCCCTATAAATGCACTAGGCCTCTTTTGACTTTTTGTGCCTTTTAAATTGGACTCAACGTACAATTAATAGGTTTTCCTATTTTGAGAAAAAAGCGTAGTTTTTCACCAGAAGTTGCACTTACATGCATTGGTGGTTCAGTGGTAAAATTCTCGTACAACTAACAGGTTTTCCGACGCAACTAATAGGATTTCGTATTCTGTGAAAAAAGCTTCATTTTTCTGCAGAAGTTGCACCTACATGCATTGGTGGTGCAGTGGTAGAATTATCGTACTACTAATAGGCGTTCCTACACAATTAATAGGTGTTCCTATTTTGTGAAAAAAGCTTCACTGCCCACCAGAAGTTGCATTGGTGGTTCAGTGGTAGAATTTTCGCCTGCCATGCGGGAGGCCCGGGTTCGATTCCCGGCCAATGCAGGGTGCTCTTAAGAATATTTGCGGGAATGGTTGCGTTCCCTGAAAAATAGAGGAGCCCCTGAAGAACCACTGCATCAGTTTCCGTAGTGTAGTGGTTATCACGTTCGCCTCACACGCGAAATTTTTCTGAAATGTTTTAATAATTAAAATACTCAAGCTCCATCATGTCAGGTTGGTGGGAGGAACCAGCACCTGTTAATGGGGGCAGTGTTCATTTGTGGCACAGAGGATTGTACCTATTTATGCCAATTCGGGGTACCCCAGTCAACTGAATACGGGTTTAAGTGGTTCATTGTTGCACCCCTAGTACCTTCCAATATGTACTAAAGCTATTACGTTGTCGGCAGGATTCGAACCTGCGCGGGGAGACCCCAATAGATTTCTAGTCTATCGCCTTAACCGCTCGGCCACGACAACCTTCTCGTACAACTAACAGGTTTTCCGACGCAACTAATAGGTTTTCGTATTCTGTGAAAAAAAGCTTCATTTTTCTGCAGAAGTTGCACCTACATGCATTGGTGGTTCAGTGGTATAATTATCGTACAACTAATAGGTGTTCCTACACAATTAATAGGTGTTCCTATTTTGCGAAAAAAGCTTCACTGCCCACCAGAAGTTGCATTGGTGGTTCAGTGGTAGAATTTTCGCCTGCCAGGCGGGAGGCCCGGGTTCGATTCCCGGCCAATGCAGGGTGCTCTTAAGAATATGTGTGGGAATGGTTGCGTTCCCTGAAAAATAGAGGAGCCCCTGAAGAACCACTGCATCAGTTTCCGTAGTGTAGTGGTTATCACGTTCGCCTCACACGCGAAAGGTCCCCGGTTCGAAACCGGGCGGAAACATGTGTGGTTGATACTGAGGCCCTTGACGCCAATGGGATGCTCCGTCTGTTGCCCCGGAATCTGAATGCTACGAAAACTCGATGTTTCAAGGAATTTGGTGACCGGGGTTCGATTCCCCGACGGGGAGACGCTTGCAGTTTATCTGAAAATAGCACATCATAAGCTGACCGGTGGGCATAGATTGGTCTTGCGATGAGTGGGAATAGAACACCTATCTAGGGCACGGGAGGCCAGGAGTCTATCCACTATGCCAAGCCATCCCTATAAATGCACTAGGCCTCTTTTGACTTTTTGTGCCTTTTAAATTGGACTCAAAGTACAATTAATAGGTTTTCGTATTTTGAGAAAAAAGCGTAGTTTTTCACCAGAAGTTGCACTTACATGCATTGGTGGTTCAGTGGTAAAATTCTCGTACAACTAACAGGTTTTCCGACGCAACTAATAGGTTTTCGTATTCTGTGAAAAAAGCTTCATTTTTCTGCAGAAGTTGCACCTACATGCATTGGTGGTTCAGTGGTAGAATTATCGTACAACTAATAGGCGTTCCTACACAATTAATAGGTGTTCCTATTTTGTGAAAAAAGCTTCACTGCCCCCCAGAAGTTGCATTGGTGGTTCAGTGGTAGAATTCTCGCCTGCCACGCGGGAGTCCGGGGTTCGATTCCCGGCCAATGCAGGTTGCTCTTAAGAATATGTGCGCGAATGGTTGCATTCCCTGAAAAATAGAGGAGCCCCTGAAAACCATTGCATCAGTTTCCGTAGTGTAGTGGTTATCACGTTCGCCTCACACGCGAAAGGTCCCCGGTTCGAAACCGGGCGGAAACATGTGTGGTTGATACTGAGGCCCTTGACGCCAATGGGATGCTCCGTCTGTTGCCCCGGAATCTGAATGCTACGAAAATTCGATGTTTTAAGAAGTTTGCGATGCCGTGTGACTGGCAGGTCACAGGGTATGGGAAGGAGAATGTGTCCTCGTTAGTATAGTGGTGAGTATCCCCGCCTGTCACGCGGGAGACTGGGGTTCGATTCCCCGACGGGGAGACGCTTGCAGTTTATCTGAAAATAGCACATCATAAGCTGACCGGTGGGCATAGATTGGTCTTGCGATGAGTGGGAATAGAACACCTATCTAGGGCACGGGAGGCCAGGAGTCTATCCACTATGCCAAGCCATCCCTATAAATGCACTA